>NC_136956.1:83474-138474 GCF_032717465.1 Coenobita brevimanus
GTTTATGTGTCAGGTGTGTGTATGTCATTGGTAGAAGTAATATGGTGTGAATATATGTAAGTATATGTTATCTTTATTGATAGACAGTGGGTGAGTCTGTACTTAGGAAATAAGAGGCTTTACGAAATGTTGATATACATATTTAGACACCACGTTATGGAGATGGTTTGTGTAATATCCTACAGAGACACACAGCCACGCACTCCATACACAGGCACACCTTCATACACACACACACACACACACACACACACACACACACACACACACACACACACACACACACACACACACACACACACACACACACACACACACACACACACACACACACACACACACACACACACACACACACACACACACACACACACACACACACACACACACAGCCTCTTCCCTTCAGTAGAGCTTCATCCATCTTAGGAGAAATCTCTAGACGCTGGCAGGAGTAGAGAAGACTGTTGTCAACCCAGTTACCTGCATAGTTCACACCTGAGCCAATTATAATCAACAGGTTGTACCAGTTAAATAATAATAATAATAATAATAATAATAATAATAATAATAATAAAAAAAATAATAATAATAATATGTCATGATGTTGAATAAATAAAGAATTTTCACATAAAACCATCACTGATATTATGCACCTGTACTGATGTGTTGATTTTACCTGTATGATATCTTAATTAGGAACTCAAAATGTGGCATGCAGGCTAATAAATCTGATCCCTGCTAGTCTTACATTAGTGACCGTCAAAAACTGAGGTCTTTAATTCTCCTTTGGTCTCATAGTTTTAAGATTAAGGACTAAATTAAGACGAAGTATTGAAGGAGTCTGTATTATTTGTGTATTTTTTTTATGCAAGGAAGAATGAACCCAAGGCCATTTTTCCTGGATACCTCTATGACAGGTTTCCCTCATTTATTTATACAGTTTTCTTATCTTTTTTTATTTTCATTACCTTTTTCCTGATGTTCTCTGCGTGTTCCTCTCGCCAAATTCCTAACAGTAAGTGCCAGCAATACAATATACTAACACTATTTCATTTTTCAGAGAGAAGGAACCAAAGGCTGAACGCCAACGCAAAATAGTCAAACAAGCAAGCCAACGTCAAGACCATGCTGTACCTGGACACACAGCGTTAGAAAAACGGAGGTCGAAGGCAGGGGGAGATGCACACCAAGTAAGAATGCTCAAGAGATAGAATTCTGGCAATGCAGGTAAGTGATTACAAGACACGTAGTATTTTTCCACATCATTTCATCAACTCCCCCCACCTCTCTCTCTCTCTCTCTCTCTCTCTCTCTCTCTCTCTCTCTCTCTCTCTCCCACACACACACACACACACACACACACACACACACACACACACACACATTACATTAACCCTTCCACTACAGTGAGGAGATGGAAGGAGCACTTTGAGGATTTGTTGAATGTAGAGGGTGACAACAGTGCGAGTATAAGTGGTTGGGGAATGGCTGGGAGAAGGAGAGATGAGAGGAGGGAGGAAGAGATCAGTAGGGCGGAAGTAATGGAAGCAATGAAGAAGATCAAGATGGGAAAGGCCCCAGGGATTGATGAAGTGTGTGGTGAAATGCTGAGGTATGGGGGTGAGATTGTTGTGGAATGGATATGCAAGTTGTGTAGATTGGCTTGGGAAGAGCGAAGGGTTCCAGAGGACTGGAAATCAGGTATAATTGTTCCTCTGTACAAAGGAAAAGGGGAGAGAGAAGTATGTAGTAACCATAGGGGTATTTGCCTTCTTAGTGTGACTGGTAAAATATATGGTAGAACACTCATTGATAGGGTTAGGCATATGACAGAGGAGCTAGTTGGAGAAGAACAAGGGGGATTTAGGAAGGGAAAAGGGTGTGTAGATCAGATATTTGTTCTAAGATGTTTAGTGGAGAAGTATCTAGAGAAAGGAAAGAAAGTGTATGCTGCCTTCATGGACTTTGAAATAGATTATGACAGAATAGATAGGCAAGGTATGTGGAAGGTATTAAGAATATATGGAGTGGAGGGGAAATTGTTGAATGCTGCGAAGAGTATGTACGAAGGAGCTAGGGCTACGGTGCGAGTGGATGGTGAGCTGAGGTGTATGTAGGTGAGGTGGAGGGAGGGAGAGGGAGGGGTAGACCGAGGATGAGGTGGAGGGATGGAGTTGAGAGGTATATGAGGGAGGGGGGAGAGAGATGGGGTTAGGGCAGTCAAACGGTGGGTGACAAAGCTACTTGGAGGCGATTTGTCTGCGGACATCCTTTGCAGGATTAGGGCGTCGGGCTATAGATAGATAGATAGAGATAGTTTATAAAAGATCCAACGTGTTTGTAACCGTCAGCCTTGGTCACCTAATGGCGGCTCTCCACGCTGCTCGATCTCTGGCATCCTCCCTGTTCATTCCCTTATCCCTGAAGTCACACTCATTTGATCTCGTCCCAGGTCTTTTTCGGTCTTGCCTCAAGCACCCTTGCCCCCGACGTTCATATTTTTCACTTCTCACTGCTAATAATTGTTAATAAGCTTATCTATCGATGAGAATGAGAGGGCAAGAGAGGAAGTATGTCTGATGATAAGCAAGAAGTGGAAGGAGAATATAAGAGGATATGGAACGGTAGATTGCCTCTCTAGCGAATGCAGACTTAGTCTTTATGCACCAGTCTGTCTTCATATGACAGCGGGACTCCAGACGTCATCATCATTTTGTGAAACGCTTCTCTGCTTACATTTTCTAACGAATTAATATCCATTCTATAGTAAGGACACCAAAATTGTACTGCGTAGTCTAATTGTGGCCTTCCTAATGCTAGATATAGTTTCATTATTACTTTAGATGATCTATTGCTCACGCAATAGTATTATAGGATATATAACCTTGGTGCATCTCTCCCTCTCCTCCGGAACCTGCTGTGTCACACCCGCAAAACCAGTCGTGGTCAGCATCTCCACTGCCTCCTGACTTCCTACTGTGACGTAAGGTCTCTGCCTACAACTTCCTTAAACAGGACCTCGAACCGTCGATATGCAAGTCCAAGCTGCACCGTCCAGAGTAGTTTTTGGTGATAATTTAGGTCAGTGTTGGTGGGGAAGAGAAGCGCCACTCTATTCCTTGGGGTGGCCTCGTCACGGTCCTGGCTAGGCATTGCTCCTGACCCACGTGGTGTGATCGGCTGCACTCCAGCTGCCTTCCCCGTATCACATGGTATAGTAACACCTCCATCTACCCCACACGACTTATACTTTACCTATTTGTTGTCCTCTGTCCTCTTCTTCATCACTCGCTTCCCTCTCGCTGCCGCCTTGTCATCCTCTTTCTCTTCTCGCTTGTACTGATGACCTCCGTAAACCCGGTATCCATATCTATTTCTTCCTCGTTGTCACCCAAGGGGCCTCCGCTGCCCTCGTTCATGGCCATGGCACTAGCCATTTCAGGGGACGTTGGTTTTGTAGTGCATCCGATCAGTTTCCAACTCGGTTATTTAAATTACTGTGTGATGACGCGCTCTGGGATGCACGTCTGCATGCCGCGGCGGTCAAGGACAGAATAGAAGAGGGTGTATGTAGGTGAAGTGGAGGGAGGAGAGCTCGACCGAGGATGAGGGGGTGGGATGGAGTTGAGAGGTCTATGAGTGGGGGGGGGGTGAGTTGGGTGGAGGGTAGTCAA
Source organism: Coenobita brevimanus (assembly GCF_032717465.1). Lineage (NCBI taxonomy): Eukaryota > Metazoa > Arthropoda > Malacostraca > Decapoda > Coenobitidae > Coenobita > Coenobita brevimanus. The sequence continues at coordinate 87,149 of NC_136956.1, forward strand.
ATGGTGGGTGACAGAGCGACTTGGAGGCGTTTTGTCTGAGGCCACTCTTTGCGGGATTAGGGCGTCGGGCTATAGATAGATAAGATAGATCTATCGATTTGGATAAATCAATAATTATATAAATTGTCACGGTAGGGTCAGGCTCCATATTACCTCACCCTTACCAGCTTACTTCGGCATTTGTCAGGTTAATATACATAATACATTCACTGTTATGTCCATCCATCTCTCTCATTCTCCTCATCTCACCCTGTTTTACTCCCCTCTCATCATCATCATCATCATCATCATCGCTATTTCCCAGTTCTGTATTATATAACCATCTTTTTTTTTTTTTTTTTTTTTACATACTACATGATATAAGATGTGTTGTACTTCATGAATATAGGATATGGCTGTATGATAGAGCCAGCCAGTTGCAAGTAATGGTGTGTGTGTGTGTGTGTGTGTGTGTGTTTGTGTGTGTGTGTGTGTGTGTGTGTGTGTGTAGTCACCGGGTCGGTCAGGATCACTTGATGGTCGTGATCGTCAGCTTTACCCTCCCGGAAGGGAGCTGAAACTCATATAGTCCGATCTAAGGGCAAGGCTGTGACCTTCACACACGCACACACCAGTCCCCTTGCTCAAGGGGGACAGTAACCACCCACTTCGTCAGTGAAACTTTTCGCAACGTGTGTGTGTATGTGTGTGTGTGTGTGTGTGTGTGTGTGTGTGTGTGTGTGTGTGTGTGTGTGTGTGTGTGTGTGTAAACTTAACCCATTAGCTGTGGTGGCTTCTCTTCAGTTAACATAAAATCGCTTACTGTATGCTGAAGTATATATACATATATATTTATTTTCCGATCACAGCGTTCATCTAGCACGTCATATACTGTTCAGTTCTGGCGAGTTGCTAAAGCTGAACGTATCGATGTAACGTTAGCCAAAACAAAATACCGTCTTTGTAACTAATTCGCATCTTACCAGTTTCGATATCTAATCTCATTGTTCGTACATCACGATACTTTGAATGAACCAAAGAAAAATAATCTACCGAAATAGAAAACACCCAATTTACATGGATAACTGATATATTTTTCGTTCCTGGACTAGGCACATTTTGCCCCTCTCCTTATTCTGTCCTACTTTAGCCTAAACCAGCCCATCCTAACCTACTTTTCTCTGCCCTACACTACCCTACCCCAGCCTACCCTGCCCTAGCGTTCCCTACCCTATCCTACCGCTGAGGTCTCCTGTAGGGATACTCGTTCTTCGGTTTTTACCAGGCTTAGGGAGGTGGAGGAGATTAAGGTGTTGGACATCCGTTCTGGAGACGGAGAGACTTACAACATCCCTTTGTCTTGTTGTAAACTTTAGTCTACCCAATCCCCGTCATGACACTTCTCCGGAGTCGATAATATTCCCCATGCAGTGCTGAGGTACCTGGATGATGAAGCGGTGTTTTTTTTTTTTTTCTTTTATAGGAAGGGGGAAGGGAAGGTTGTGTGGAGGGGGAAGGGAAAGTGGGAAAGGAGGAAGGAAGGAGGAGTGGAAAGATGGTGGGCTGGCCACCTTTGCTTTTTTTTAATGGTTTGTTTGTTTTTTTATTTATTTTATTGTTTTCTTGTTTTATTATTTTATGTGTTTTTTTTTGTGTTGGATTTAGTATTGTGTATTATTTTTTTGTTTGTATAACTAGTGCTTAGCTAAATGTTTCGTTGTTTTTTGTGGTTGATGTCGGGTGGTTTGTTGGCGACTAGCAACAGTATTTTGGTCTTTTGTGGACACTTGTCAGTGTTTGTTGGTAGATGCGGCTACTGTCTGGGTAACTGGTTTGAGTTCATTTCGTTCCCGTAGAGTTTCATAGGGAGTGTATGGGATGTGGGTCGTTGTGAGATGCGGGACTCGCTAGCGGGAGTTAGGTCGGGCTGGGATTGTAGTTCTGGTGGGAGATTTAGTAGATGGGGACAGGGTCTGGGTTTTCTGCTATGGTTTTTAGGCTGCTTGGGAACCATTTGTGTAAGATGAGGTTCCTTTCCTCAGTGATGTTTTTTAAGGTGCACGTTTCGTTATCAAATTCTTCGATTTTTTCGCATATTTTTTTGGCTTGGTTGTGTACTTTAATATTCAAGGGTTTGGTTTTGGTGATTGTCTGTATTTGTTCTGTAGTTAAGGTGTAGGGGTAGTATTTGGTTGGATTTATAAATCGGAGAGCCTTACTTTGGATTGTTTGTAGTTTCCTTAGTTGAGTGTGGCTGAAGGTGTGCAACGGGATGGGTGGATAGTCGAGGATGGGAAGAACAAGTGCTTTGACTAGGTGGGTTTTAATTTTTATTGGCATGTCTTTGAATCTGTATAATCATTTGGGTGCTCCAGTGGCTTTTTGTCTCCTGTCATTTGTGCTAGCGAGGTAGCCTGTTGAGTTGATCTTGAAACCTAGTATTTTTCCTTCCTCTTTAGAATTCAATTAATTCGTCATTAATTATTGTTGGCTCTTTTCTTTTGTTTGCTAGTTGAATTACTGACAATTTATTAATGTTTGTTCGTATTTTCCACTGATTTTCATAATCGTTTATTTTCTCAGCTTCTTGTTTGGTTCTGGAATTCATAACGTTCCTTGATGGGCCTGGGTAGTTTACGATCTGGGTAATATCGTCGGCATAACTGATATTTATGCCGTGTGTTGCTCGAGGGGTGTTACTTGTGAAAATTCAGGTGAAAAGAGTTGGGGACAAGACACTCCCTAGGAGACACACCACAACCCTGGGCAAAGCTGGCACCAGTGTAATTATTTATCTTGATTTTGGCTTTCCTCTCATCTAAAAAATCGCATAAGATTCTCTCAGTTAGTGTAGGAGAGGTTAAGGTGGAGGAGTTTGTGTTTAAGACCAGGGTGCATACACCTTGTCGAAGGCTTTTGTGATGTCCCTGAGGACCACGTGACACTGACCCTTGTTAGAAACACTGTTTATTTATAATATGTTCTGTTGCGACGGCGATTGCATGTGTGGTGCCTCTGTGGGGTCAGGAGACCCGTATTGGTTTGTGTTGTATAAGTCATTACTTTCTAATTGTATTCTTAGTCTATTGTTAATTCATTCGTTCTAGGATTTTTCCAGGGACTTCTAATAGAGATATTGGTCTGTGGTTTTCTACTAGATGAGGATTTTTATTCTTTTTAGGGATTAACTTGTGCATTGTTGCTTCTTTAAACTTGTCTGGGAAATATCCAGTTGAGATGGTTGCATTAAATATGTGTCTCAGAGTTTCTTTGGCTATGCTGGGGAGGTTGGATAGAATAGTTTTGTTGACTCCAGTTTCTCCTGGGCAGGTTTTTCTCATGTTTTTTATGATGGCAGTAATTTCTCCTTCCGTGATGGGGAAATTAAAGGTGTGTCAGAATCTAAGTCTGGCTGGGTCTGCTGAATGATATGGAGTGAGTCTGTCGTGGTTGTTGATTAGATATTCTCTTACGTTGTTTTCGTATGTTTGGTCGTTTTGTTCTTCGTCCTGTTCTTGAAAAAATGGATTCCCAGTGTGATCTGTGGGTGTTTCCTTTTTCTGAGGGGAGTGTTTTCTTTCTCCGTGGGGGTCAAGTATGTAGTGTGGGTCGGGGGTTAGAGTAGCCTGAGAGAGTTTTTATTTTTCGCCAGAAGATGGTGGGGTCAGTTGTATAGGTTGGTGGTGTTGGTAATGATGCTGGCCCAGTGTGTGTTATGTTCTGTCCAATAAGGATGTGTGCAGCTGAGCTTGGAGCGCTTTGTATTGTGTGAAGTGTGCTCTTGTCCAGCCGTGTGTTTGGGAGTGTGATCTAAGTGCATTGTATTGTTGGATGAGAATCTGTGTGTCTCTGCTGTGTTTTGGATGTGTTATTGTTCTGTAAGAAGTTGTGGGGATGTTGTTATTGATTGCAGATTTGATTAGGGAGTACCAACTCTCTGAAGGGACTGATCTATGTCTTCGAGTGTGCCTTCTTCAGGGTTAGGGAAGTTTGTAAAGGCATACATAATTCTTGTTTGAAATCTTCCCAGTTGGCCAAGGAGAAATTGGGTCTGGGTGGAGTGAGGACTAAGTATTGGGGCAGAGGGGTCTTTCAGCAATGATAGGGGTGTGGTCGCTGGTAGTGAGAGGCCCAGGGGAGAAGTAGATGTTGTGATGTGCCTCATGTTACTTAATGCTATGTGTGGGGTGGTGGTGGAGTAGTGGGAATAGTATGTGGGGAAAATGGGGTCCTATAAAATCTTATTGTGGTGTCAGAGATTGAGTCTGGCTAGTTGTCTCCCGACGATGTTCGAGTTCCTATTACCCAGGAGATGGTGTCTGGCGTTGAGATCTCCTATAAGATATACAGGAGTGTTCCTTCTGAATAGGTTTATGAAATCCTGGGTTGGGAGGTATGGTCGGCTAGGAGGAGAGGTATGCTGTGGTAATGATGATTTTGCCCGTGTGTGTTTGGATTTCTGCAGTACGCCACTCCTGAGTCACCATAAATAGAATTTGGAGGAGATTCGTCCACTCCTAGCTTCTTGGCAGGGGGGCTGTTGTCCTACCGTTCCTGAAGCCAGGTATTGCAGGTCACCATCTTGGTTTGCGTGGTAGGTTGCCTTTACTGATTATGGAATTTTTCCGTATTGGTGCCACCTTGTTTCCCTCATATCCAAAGAGGAGGGAGTGCCTCAGAAACTAATTGTCCTTGATGTACTGCCCCCTTTGCTGCAGGTCAGGAAGATTTTGTTGGCTCTGTTCTGGAGGGAGTGTATGCCTCGCCATATCCTCGCTATCCACATCCGTTTGGGTACAGGGTGAAGGCTGCCATGGGGGATGTGGATGTTCCAACCTTTCTTGTGTGTTCTGTGCGTGTGCACCAAGGATGGCTCCCTGGCTCCTCTCAGGGGTGCAACCGTGTGTTGCCTTTCCTGAGAGGAGGAATTTCTTTTTTCCTCACAGGCGGCTCTTTGCTATTTTTTTTTAGAACATGCTTCCTCTCGCAGTGTCTCGATTCTCGTATGCTCTTACTGATGGATTGAAATCCCGTGAGGGGACAGGCTTGGGTGTTATATTTCCCGATTTCATTCGTGGTAGGAGTCTTCCCCCATCGTATCTACTTTTATCGCAGAACTTACTGCTATTTTACTCTATAGGTCAAATTACAGTAATTTAGCTTCCCTCCTGTTTGTTATACAGTTTTTATGACTCTGCAGATCTCCATTTTGTGTTTTCCCGTTCAATCCTCTTTTGTTGTCCTGGTGTTTTAGAATGGCTGTGCTTGCTAGGGACTGCTTTGTGGTTTTGTACCATTGTGGGCAATGAGCATGCTGACGCTCTGGCAAAGGCTGCTGCCTCTCGCCCATCCTCACCTCACCCCTGCCTCGCTCAGTGATATTCATCTAACCACTCACTGTTTGCTCCCACTGGCAGAGTAGGTGGGATGCGGTGGGGGCCAATAAAATGTGTGATATTTAATGGTAAACGGGCCCCTTCATTCGCCGAGGTCTGAATGCAGGTGGGAGACGGCTTTATGCTGGCTCCGAATGGGCCATTCCTGGTTCTCTCATTGATTTTTAATGGAGGACTCTCCCCCTACTTTGTGTGTGGAATGCTTCGTCCCCCTGACTCTTCGGCTTTTTGCTGATGGTGTCCACTGTTAAGGGAGTGCGCCATCGTTGCCTCTCTCAGCACCGGGCAGGAGAGGGATTGTAAGTCTTCTGTTGGTACTTGGAGAGGATGCTTGTTATGGTGGAGGGGGAAACCTTTGCTTGGTGTAAACAGCTGCACTGCCGTGTAAAAAATTTAGTATACAGTGGTTTTAGTGTTCTTAGTGTTTTAGTGTTTTTCTTGTTTTAATTATGGTGTATTTTGTTGTGTGTGTGTGTGTGTGTGTGTGTGTGTGTGTGTGTGTGTGTGTGTGTGTGTGTGTGTGTATTTCATCTTTTCGAGTGCTTTTTATTCTCGTTGTCGTCCGGCGGCATATGACCCTGGTTGTTGTATCGCCAGATTTGACTGTATATACTTATTCAGTTCAATTTACCCTACCCTACTCTTCTCCAAGCCTACACTAGCCTACCTCAGCCTACCCTACCCTACCCTGCCATTGCCGACCCAACTCTACCCTGTACTTTAACCTACCCTCCCCTGTACAGCCCTTTCACCACTACATTACTTTTCGTGTTTTCTTCTCTCTACCTTCAGGATGATACACTTCACCTCTACCAGTAGAGAGAAATTTCGAGCTGGAAGGGTTAAATACTGCCATCATCAACCCCATCTCTATCAGGGGGATCTCCTAAGCTGAATAAAATCATGCGGTCAGCTAAATAATGTAAATAAGTTGTTCTCGGCTTGAAAGATTAAATGATTCTGTCCCGTCATCCTAAGAGGGTTTTCTGAAGCTGTAGAGATATCGTCAGAAGCTAACAAAGAGTAAAAGTGACATCCGCAAATCGAGAACTCTGCGTCCAGCGCTCCGCAGTTCAAGTCCCAGAGGTGGACATATGTTTTGACGTGTAGACGTTACCAGGGGCGTAGCTTGGTGGCCTACCCTTAAATATTCTGAACTTATGGTGGTCTAGCCTACGTGCACCTGCGCTCCACCACATAAAAAAAAAATAAAAAGGAAAGCCAAGGGTCATGAATGAACTAAAGGATTGAACTAAGCGGAGAAGAACAAAAATCGTAGAGAAGATCGCCCCAAATTTGATGAGACAGTATCATAACTGAGTGAAATAGACGTTGGATATGACGGAACTAAACGGCAAAGTTATACCCACGTCTCTTCTGTACCGTACACTACCCTGATTCAGCCTGCAGCCCTACACTACCCTACCCAGCCCACCACCACCCAGCCCTATCTTACCCTGCCATAACCTATCCTACCCTCCCCAACGCAACCATAACCTACCCATGCTTACCCTCGCCTGCCGTAATCGACCCACCTCTATTCAACCCTGCCACCAACAGAGCCATCCCTACCCTACCTCGGCATAATCAGCCCAATCTAGCCTCTCCTTACCGAAACAGGCCAGTCCTCACCCACCCTGCCAAAACCGGCCCAATCCTGCGCCGTCCTGCCAAAACTAGCAGCACCTTACCCCACCCGACCATAACCGACCCAACGCTACCCCCACCCTGCCACAACCGTCCCATCCCTACCCTACCTTAACCAAACCAGTCTTATCTAACTCATTGTCCACATTAACACTTTTTTCCATTTTCATCTTTCTTCCTCCAGGCGATTTTCTTCAACTCTGGAGAGAAATTTCGTACTGGAGGGGTTAGATACGAGGGGATCTCCTAAGCTAGAATAAAATCGTCCAGGTTACCTAGAACAAAGTAACTAAGTCATTCTCTGTCTGAAGGGGTTATTGTGTCTGTCCCATCATCCCGAGAGGGGTTTCTTTAAGCTCAGGAAATCGTCTAAAGGAAGCAAAAGTGTAAACATGACGTCACACTTGGTCTAGGCGCCACATATCGAATCCCGGAGGTGAACAAAGGTTTTTATATCATATAGACGTTTTATATTTTATATTTTGCAACTTTCCAGAGGCATTTACTCAGCTTTAGGAGTCTTATGGATAAGAGCTCAATCAAACGTATCAGGCCTCCCATGTTAGAAAAAATGGCTTACAGAAATGCGTCTCATACAGAAGAGGCGGAATGGACAGATCGAGTGACTAAGATATTGAATTATGTATATGACTGGTTTTGTTGTTTTTTATTATTATTATTATTATTACTATTATTATTATTATTATTGTTATTTCAGGCAAATGTATCCCAGGCTTCTAGACTGGTTTATTCCAACGAATATTATTAAGTCTCCCGTGGCTCCGTCGCTCCTTCCACTCAAGAGCCTGCACTTCACGCATTCCACGCACAAGATGGCGCCTACCGCTGCATTCCTGCGAAGACGAGAGGTCAAGTGGACGACACTTGCTTTTTGTTTGTTTGTTTACTGTAATTGCTTAAAGTTGTGATCCCTCCAACTTAGAATGCTCAGTTGTAACTATAGATAACTAGAGAATACGATGCTAGTCACGAAGAAGGGCTATGAAAAGATACAGAGCTCGTAGTATTGGCTGGATGAATCACTTTCTTGCATGATAATCAAAGACGGTGAATAAAACCCACACTTGTAGACGAAGAATATAATTACCAAACAGTTTCGGTGGACACTGCCACCATTTTCAGTGGTCAAGATAGTGAGAGGGAGTGACATTACTGACTATACAAGGGTTCCTTTTTATGCGTGTGTGTGTGGAAGGGTGGGGTAAAGGTGAGGTGGGAGTGGGGTAGATTATGTGAGCGGGGATTAACCCAAAGGGGGATTTTGGGGGGTCATTACCGGACAGGTCCGGTGTAATTCCTATCTGACCTTACCTGTGTCGTAGCAGGAAGGGTGGGGTAAAGGTGAGGTGGGGTGGGGTAGATTATAAGCGAGGATTGGCAAGGGGAAATTTTGGGGGGACATTACCGGACAGGTCAGGTGTAGTTCCTATCTGACCGCTGCGTCGTAGCAGGAAGGAATTGGGGTAAAGGTGAGGTGGGGTGGGGTAGGGTGTACGCGGGGATTAGCCCCAAGGGGGATTTTGGGGGGACATTACCGAACAGGTCAGATGTAATAATTCTATCTGACCTTACCTGTGTCGTAACTTGGGAAGGGTGGAGTAAAGGTGAGGTGGGGGTGGGGTAGATTGAAAGCGGGGATTAACCCAAGGGAGGATTTTTTTTTTTTTTTTTTTTGGAGGCATTACCGGACAGGTCAGATAGGAATTACACCTGACCTGTCCGGTAATGTCCCCCCCCAAATCCCCCTCGGGTTAATCCCCGCTTACAAACTACCCCCCCCCACCACACCCTTACCCCACCCGGCCACACCCACACAGGCATAAAAAGGAACCCTTGTATAATCAGTATGTCACTCCCTCTCACTATCTTGACCACTGAAGATGGTGGCAGTGTCCACCGAAACTGTTTGGTAATTATAGTCTTCGTCTACAAGTGTTGGTTTTATTCACCGGCTCGTAGTATTTTTTTCTTTTAACTAAAATACATGAAATAAGGTGCAAAAATACGAAAATACGAGCTTACTTAATGTAAATGAATTATAGTACGTTCAGGATGGAGGGAAGGCATTTTGTATTTTGTTTGTGATGTTATAGTGCAATTGGTTCCCAACCTTTTTTTGGTCCTGTGGCCCCCGAAGAAAATTATGAGAAGCTCCATGGCCCCTAACTATAACTTAGATCAGCATATTTAAATATTTTTAATATTTGATATTGTGCAGAAAACATTAATTACCCCAATATACTTAAGGCTATACTAGCACAGTAAGGTATATTTCATACTTGATTTCTGTCAGGTTTTACCCAGACCAAATACCTTATAATATCTTATATGGCTACCAATAAGGGCCATGGCCCCCTAATCAATGTCCCATGGCCCCCTTAGGGGGCATGCCCATCCCAGGACAGAGACAGCTGTTATAGTGTCTTTCTGGGATCCTAGGATCCTGTCTCGGCCTGAACGAAATTGTCTGGCGTCAGCTGGAACATGATGCTAGAGTTATGTCGGTCGTGAGGGGGTTAATCGTGACGGTATTGACACTGACAGCCTCCTATGACTCACTCAGTCGAAAAAAATCGTCTGAGTCAGCTGAAATTGTGTACTAGAGTTGTCCCAAGCACCAGTGACATACTGACCATTCAGGAGTTCCTTTCTGTGCCATTGTGTGTGGAAGGGTGGGAGTAAAGGTGAGGTGGGGTGGGGTAGATTGTAAGCGGAGAGTAACCCAAGGGGATTTTGGAGGGGACATTACCGGACAGGTCAGGTGTAATTCCTATCTGACCTTACCTGTGTCGTAGCAGGAAGACATGTCCCTTCCTGCTACGGCCACGGGTAAGTCACACAGGTCAGGTGTAATTCCTATCTGACCTTACCTGTGTCAGTAGCAGGAAGGGACACATGTCTCTTCCTGCTACGACTAGGCTGGGTCAGATAGAGTTACACCTGACCTGTCCAGTAATGTCCCCCCAAAATCCCCCTTGGGTTAATCCCCGCTTACAATCTACCCCACCCCACCACACCATTACCCCACCCATACACACACACACCCATAAAAAGGAACCCATGAATGGTCAGTATGTCACACCCACACACAAAGATTCTTAACCCACTGGTGCTTGGGACAACTCTAATTGCCCATTTCAGCTGACTCAGACGATTTTATTCGACTGAGTGAGTCATGGGAACCTGACAGTGTCAATACCGTCTACGTGCTTCTCGACCGACATAACTCTAGCATCATGTTCCAGCTGACGCCAAACAATTTGGCTTCGGCCGAGTGGGTCTGGGGCCTGCAGAGCACTAAATGAAAATATCCAAAAAATGACAAGGGGGCCTATATCAATTTTGCCACGGGAGGTATACCAAAATTGGACTTTTTAATAAAACCCCCAAAAAATATTAAAGGGGGGGCTATATCAATTTTGCCACGGGAGGTATACCAAAATTGGACTTTTTAATAAAACCCCCTCCTCTCTCACTCCCTGTGTTTTGTATATATCCCTCTCTGTCTGCCTGTGGTGTGTCTGTCCCACCCTGTGTGTGTGTGTCTACTGTGTGAAGGTGGCTGTGTACTTGTCTTGTGTGTGTATGTATGTAGTAGTGTGTGTGTAAGTGTCTTGGTGTGTGTGAGCTAAGTGTAAGTATGGGGGCCTTGTGGTTTTAAGGAAAGCCTGCTACGCAAACTTCCCTCAGCCACATTTTAAAGAAACCTCTATCACACCGGGACTTGAACCCGGGTCCTCCTGATTACCAGGCCAGCACCATACTGACCATGCTACCGCAGCCCCCACAAGGTTGGCGGCTAAAACTTCTATTTTATTTTATTTCTTTAAATGTTACAAAAAATGGGAAATTGGACTATCATGCACAGACCTAAACTAAATTGTCATGTGTACCTATTAATGTCCCTTTAGGAGGGAGATATCTCAGAAATTTCCTGAGCTACTTGGAAGATTCTAAACCTGCAGTTCAATGCTAATCATGAACAAGTGCTATGGAAAGAATATAGAGCAGTTGCTACTTATATAAAGGGAGAAAGTAAAAACTGGAACTTACGTCTGCTATCCAACGACAGGACTTAAACGATTAACCATATATTACATAAACTTAACACACTGAGTGACACAAGAAACTAAACAGATGATACAAATTCTTTAATGAAACTTATAATGAGAGTACAAATGACAAAATATACACTGCACAGGAAGACAGTACAGTAGTCAGTGGTCGTATGCTGCAACATGTGAGAACTGAGAATGAAAGCCTATCTGTTGTGCCGATTTATAAGCAGGAGAGATGAATCGCTAAATTTGATCCACAGTAAAAAATAATAATAATAATTAATGAATACATAAAACAATAGAGACAAAACCATATAGACCAGCAATCCACCCTAAACTGACAAAAACCTGGCATCTCTCCACCTTGAATGCTGAGCTGTTTCCAGAGATAAAGACTAGATTATCATGCAAATCACAATGAAGATCTATGGGGAGGATGCAAAACCAGCCCTTTATCTTATTCTACCCTTACATAGATACAGGAACTAAGCAGCAGAGAGGACTAAAATTTGTCAAGGTGAGCCAACTACAATGACACAGATGAAGTCTGGGATTATATAATGTGTAATCATGAACTGATTGCATCATTCAGTAAAGATTACAAAAGGAAAAGCTATCAAATCTGAAAGGTGTAAGTACTATACAAGATATGATTAACCTTGTACATCCATATTCTGAGATATGCTTCCTATATCACCAGCCTACCACACAAATTCATCCCCCTCAACAGTAATGGTATATTCCTGCTGTCTCCTGACTTCCAGTCAACTTATGAAACTTCTCTCCTAATTCTAGAAGGTATGTTAAGAGAAAATGTGAATATTGATGAGATACAGTTTGCGTTTATGTCAGGTAAAGGGACCACAGATGCCATATTCATTGTTCGACAGTTTCAGGAAAAAAAATATAGAAAAGAAAAGGGGTATGCACTTTGTTTTTGTTGATTTGGAGAAGACCTTTGACAGAGTCCCTAGAGAGGTGGTGACGTGGGCAATGAGAATGCTTGGGATCAAGGAGTGGCTGATTAGGGTGGTTATGGCCATTTATGTGGGTGTTTCACACCCAGGTAAGTGTGAATGGAAATTTGAGTGACAGGATTTCCAAGAATGCTGGTGTGCACAAGAGGTCAATTTTGAGGCCCTTATTTGTTTATCATGGTACTTGAAACCCTCTCATGTGACTTCAGAAATGGACTCCAGTGGGAGATGATGTATGCTAATGATCTGGTGTTGATTACAGAGAATGAAAGGAAGGCGGAGGAAAGATTTAGGGAAGTGCAGAGATGGTATGAAACACAAGGGCTCAAAGTAAATGCAGATATTACTAAAGTGATGATTGTATAGGGCTGGTGGCAGGTACTGTCAAAGAAGAGGGAGAGTAGCCATGTGAGATCTGCCACAAGGGCGTGGAAAGTAATGCCATCTTGTGCAGTCTGTGATAAGTAATTTCATAAGATATGTAGTGGTACTAGAGGTAGACTGCAAGATAATGCTGATTTCATGTGTGCCGTGTGTCGGGGAGAGCAGGTGAAGATTGTCAGGCATGGGAAGGGACTGACCTTGTTGGTGAGTCTCTCGAGTATGTGGAAGAGTTTTGTTATTTGGAAGACATGTTATGTGCTGGAGGTTGAGCTGAAGCTAGCTCTGTGGCTAGAGTGAGGAGTGGTTGGAAGAAATTCAGTGAGCTGTTGCCTCTCCTGACACTGAGAGAGCTTTCCCTCTGTGCTAAGGACCTCTGTATGTGTCATGTGCCAGGAATTGCAATACTGTATGGTAGTGACACTTGGGCAGCAAAGGAAGAGGATATTTGCAGGCTTAAACATACAGAAATGACAATGAGTGGGTGGATGTGCATTGCGTCCTTGAACGCGAGGCAGGGGAGCCTAGGTTTATGACTGAAGAGTTGAGAGCAAGGATGGGACTGGAGTGTGTTGTTGTGATGAGGAGGTGCTGACTGAGATTGTCTGGACATGTGGAAAGGATAGGAGCTGACAACTGGGCTGGAAAGGGATGTGTAAACGTTGGGGGTGGGGTTGCAGGCGACAGACCAAAGAAGAGCTGGGATGAGGTCAAAGGGTGTGACCTCAGGGATAGGGGACTGCATAGGAGAGTTGCCAAAGATCTAGCAGCATGGATATCACTAGCACTCAGAAATTTTATGCTATCACTAACCATACTATACCTAGATCTAGGTTTGGCTGGCAATTATTTGGAGAGGGAACAAAATGATGAAAATTCCAAACCTGAACACTGACAAGAAGAGCCAAACCCTCCTGTTTTGTGCCCATTTTGAGGCCCTGTCTGGTCTGAGTCCCTGGGTTACCCACAGCACATCCTACCAACTCAGTTGCCTGGCCAAAGCTAACTCAAAATTCCCCATCGTCATCTGAAGAAAGAAAGCATACAATGAATGGATGTAGAAATAGGGGCGTGGATAGAAGTTAGGTTGGTGGATGTACTTTGTAGGTAACCCAGGGATTCAGGTTCAGACAGGCCCAAAATGGGCACAAAACAGGAGGGTTTGGCTCTTCTGTCAGTGTTCAGGTTTGGAATTTTCATCATTTTGTTCCCTCTCCAAATAATTGCAGCCAAACCTAGATCTAGGTATAGCATGGTTAAGGATAGCATAAAATTTCTGAGTGCTAGTGATATCCATGCTGCTAGATCTTTGGCAACTTCCCTATGCAGTCCCCTATCCCTGAGGTCACACCCTTTGACCTCATCCCAGCTCTTCTTTGGTCTGCCGCTCGCAACCCTACCCCCAACGTTTACACATCCCTTTCTGCGCCCAGTTGTCAGCTCCTATCCTTTCCACATGTCCAGACAATCTCAGTCAGCACCTCCTCATCACAACAACACACTCCAGTCCCATCCTTGCTCTCAACTCTTCAGTCATAAACCTAGCCCCCCAAGGCCTCGCGTTCAAGGACGCAATGCACATCCACCCACTCATTGTCATTTCTGTATGTTTAAGCCTGCAAATATCCTCTTCCTTTGCTGCCCAAGTGTCACTACCATACAGTATTGCACTCCTGGCACATGACACATACAGAGGTCCTTAGCACAGAGGGAAAGCTCTCTCAGTGTCAGGAGAGGCAACAGCTCACTGAATTTCTTCCAACAACTCCTCACTCTAGCCACAGAGCTAGCTTCAGCCCAACCTCCAGCACATAACATGTCTTCCAAATAACAAAACTCTTCCACATACTCGAGAGACTCACCAACAAGGTCAGTCCCTCCATGCCTGACAATCTTCACCTGCTCTCCCCGACACACGGCACACATGAAATCAGCATTATCTTGCAGTCTACCTCTAGTACCACTACATATCTTATGCACTCACTTATCACAGACTGCACAAGATGGCATTACTTTCCACGCCCTTGTGGCAGATCTCACATGGCCACTCTCCCTCTTCTTTGACAGTACTGCCACCAGCCCTATACACCATCACTTTAGTAATATCTGCATTTACTTTGAGCCCTTGTGTTTCATACCATCTCTGCACTTCCCAAATCTTTCCTCCGCCTTCCTTTCATTCTCTGTAATCAACACCAGATCATTAGCATACATCATCTCCCACGGGAGTCCATTTCTGAAGTCACATGAGAGGGTTTCAAGTACCATGATAAACAACAAGGGGTTCAAATTGACCTCTGGTGCACACCAGCATTCTTGGAAAACTTGTCACTCAAATTTCCATTCACACTTACCTGGGTGTGAGCACCCACATAAATGGCCATAACCACCCTAACCAGCCACTCCTTGATCCCAAGCATTCTCATTGCCCACGTCACCACCTCTCTAGGGACTCTGTCAAAGGTCTTCTCCAAATCAACAAAAACAAAGTACAATTCCCTTTTCTTTCTTATATATTTTTTCCTGAAACTGTCGAACAATGAATATGGCATCTGTGGTCCCTTTACCTGACATAAACGCAAACTGTATCTCATCAATATTCACATTTTCTCTTAACATACCTTCTAGAATTAGGAGAGAAGTTTCATAAGTTGACTGGAAGTCAGGAGACAGCAGGAATATACCATTACTGTTGAGGGGGATGAATTTGTGTGTAGGCTATGATATAGGAAGCATATCTCAGAATATGGATGTACAAGGTTAATCATATCTTGTATAGTACTTACACTTTCAGATTTGATAGCTTTTCCTTTTGTAATCTTTACTGAATGATGCAATCAGTTCATGATTACACATTATATAATCTCAGACTTCATCTGTGTCATTGTAGTTGGCTCACCTTGACAAATTTTAGTCCTTCTGCTGCTTAGTTCCTGTATCTAAGTGGCAGAATAAGACAGTATTATGGTTTTGCATCCTCCCCATAGATCTTCATTGTGATTTGCATGATAATCTAGTCTTTATCTCTAGAAACAGCTCAGCATTCAAGGTGGAGAGATGCCAGGTTTTTGTCAGTTTAGGGTGGACATGTAGTCTATATGGTTTGTCTTTATTGTTTTATGTATTCATTAATTATTATTATTATTTTTTACTGTGGATCAAATTTAGCGATTCATCTCTCCCGTTTATAAATCGGTACAACAGATAGGCTTTCATTCTCAGTTCTCACAGAAGGTATACGACCACTGACTACTGTACTGTCTTCCTGTGCAGTGTATATTTTGTCATTTGTACTCTCATTATAAGTTTCATTAAAGAATTTGTATCATCTGTTTAGTTTCTGTGTCACTCAGTGTGTTAAGTTTATGTAATATATGGTTAATCGTTTAAGTCCTGTCGTTGGATAGCAGACGTAAGTTCCAGTTTTTACTTTCTCCCTTTATATAAGTAGCAACTGCTCTATATTCTTTCCATAGCACTTGTTCATGATTAGCATTGAACTGCAGGCTTAGGTATTCCAAGTAGCTCAGGAAATTTCGAGATATCTCCTCCTAAAGGGACATTAATAGGTACATGACAATTTAGTTTAGTCTGTGCATGATAGTCCAATTTCCCATTTTTTGTAACATGTAAAGAAATAAAATACAGTAGAAGTTTTAGCCGCTAACCTTGTGGGGTCGCGGTAGCATGGTCAGTATGGTGCTGGCCTGTTAATCAGGAGGACCCGGGTTCAAGTCCCGGTGTGATAGAGGTTTCTTTAAAATGTGGCTGAGGGAAGTTTGCGTAGCAGGCTTTCCTTAAAACCACAAGGCCCCCATACTTACACTTAGCTCACACACACCAAGACACTTACACACACACTACTACATACATACACACACACAAGACAAGTACACAGCCACCTTCACACAGTAGACACACACACACACACAGGGTGGGACAGACACACCACAGGCAGACAGAGACAGGTATATACAAAACACAGGGAGTGAGAGAGGAGGGGGTTTTATTAAAAAGTCCAATTTTGGTATACCTCCCGTGGCAAAATTGATATAGCCCCCCCTTTAATATTTTTTGGGGGTTTTATTAAAAAGTCCAATTTTGGTATACCTCCCGTGGCAAAATTGATATAGCCCCCCCTTTAATATTTTTTGGATATTTTCATTTAGTGCCCCCCAGGCCCCAGACCCACTCGGCTGAAGCCAAATTGTTTGGCGTCAGCTGGAACATGATGCTAGAGTTATGTCGGTCGTGAGGGGGTTAATGGTGACGGTATTGACACTGTCAGGCTCCTATGACTCACTCAGTCGAATAAAATCGTCTGAGTCAGCTGAAATGGGGTACTAGAGTTGTCCCAAGCACCAGAGGGTTAAGAATCTTAGTGAGAGAGAGTGACATACTGACCATTCAAGGGTTCCTTTTTATGCGTGTGTGTGTGGAAGGGTGGGGTAAAGGTGAGGTGGGGTGGGGTAGATTGTAAGCGGGGAGTAACCCAAGGGGGATTTTGGGGGGGACATTACCGGACAGGTCAGGAGTAATTCCTATCTGACCTTACCTGTGTCGTAGCAGGAAGAGACATGTCCCTTCCTGCTACGACACAGGTAAGGTCAGATAGGAATTACACCTGACCTGTGCGACTTACCTGTGTCGTAGCAGGAAGGGACATGTCTTCCTGCTACGACACAGGTAAGGTCAGATAGGAATTACACCTGACCTGTCCGGTAATGTCCCCTCCAAAATCCCCCTTGGGTTACTCCCCGCTTACAATCTACCCCACCCCACCTCACCTTTACCCCACCCTTCCACACACAACACGCATAAAAAGGAACCCTTGAATGGTCAGTATGTCACTGGTGCTTGGGACAACTCTAGTACCCCATTTCAGCTGACTCAGACGATTTTATTCGACTGAGTGAGTCATAGGAGCCTGACAGTGTCAATACCGTCACCATTAACCCCCTCACGACCGACATAACTCTAGCATCATGTTCCAGCTGACGCCAGACAATTTCGTTCAGCCGAGACAGGATCCTAGGATCCTGAGAGACACTATAACAGCGGTTCCCAACCTGGGAGCCATGGCCCCCAAGGGGGCCATGGGACATTGATTAGGGGGCCATGGGCCTTATTGGTAATATAAGATATTATAAGGTATTTGGTCTGGGTAAAACCTGACAGAAATCAAGTATGAAATATACCTTACTGTGCTAGTATAGCCTTAAGTATATTGGGGTAATTACCGTTTTCTGCACAATATCAAATATTAAAAATATTTAAATATACGATCTAAGTTATATAGGGGCCATGGAGCTTCTCATAATTTTCTCGGGGGCCACAGGACCAAAAAGGTTGGGAACCACTGCACTATAACATCACAAACAAAATACAAAATGCCTTCCCTCCATCCTGAACGTACTATAATTCATTTACATTAAGTAAGCTCGTATTTTCGTATTTTTGCACCTTATTTCATGTATTTTAGTTAAAAGAAAATACTACGAGCCGGTGAATAAAACCAACACTTGTAGACGAAGACTATAATTACCAAACAGTTTCGGTGGACACTGCCACCATCTTCAGTGGTCAAGATAGTGAGAGGGAGTGACATACTGATTATACAAGGGTTCCTTTTTATGCCTGTGTGTGTGTGGAAGGGTGGGGTAAAGGTGAGGTGGGGTGGGGTAGATTGTAAGCGGGGATTACCCCGCGGGGGTTTGTGGGGGGGACATTACCGGACAGGTCAGGTGTAATTCCTATCTGACCTGTCCGGTAATGCCCCCCCCCCAAAAAAAAATCCCCCTTGGGTTAATCCCCGCTTACAATCTACCCCACCCCACCTCACCTTTACCCCACCCTTCCTGCTACGACACAGGTAAGGTCAGATAGGAATTACACCTGACCTGTTCGGTAATGTCCCCCCCAAAATCCCCCTTGGGTTAATCCCCGCTTACAATCTACCCCACCCCACCACACCGTTACCCCACCCATCCAGCTACGACACAGGTAAGGTCAGATAGGAATTACACCTGACCTGTCCGGTAATGTCCCCCCCAAAATCCCCCTTGGGTTAATCCCCGCTTACAATCTACCCCACCCCACCTCACCTTTACCCCACCCTTCCTGCTACGACACAGGTAAGGTCAGATAGGAATTACACCTGACCTGTCCGGTAATGTCCCCCCCAAAATCCCCCTTGGGTTAATCCCCGCTTACAATCTACCCCACCCCACCTCACCTTTACCCCACCCTTCCACACACACACGCATAAAAAGGAACCCTTGTATAGTCAGTACGTCACTCCCTCTCACTATCTTGACCACTGAAAATGGTGGCAGTGTCCACCGAAACTGTTTGGTAATTATATTCTTCGTCTACAAGTGTGGGTTTTATTCACCGTCTTTGATTATCATGCAAGAGTGATTCATCCAGCCAATACTACGAGCTCTGTATCTTTTCATAGCCCTTCTTCGTGACTAGCATCGTATTCTAGTTATCTATAGTTACAACTGAGCATTCAAGTTGGAGGGATCACAACTTTAAGCAATTACAGTAAACAAACAAACAAAAAGCAAGTGTCGTCCACTTGACCTCTCGTCTTCGCAGGAATGCAGCGGTGGCGCCATCTTGTGCGTGGAATGCGTGAAGTGCAGGCTCTTGAGTGGAAGGAGCACGGAGCCACGGGAGACTTAATAATATTCGCTAGTCAGCCAGTCTAGAAGCCTGGGACATTTGCCTGAAATAATAATAATAATAATAATAATAGTAATAATAATAATAATAATAAAAAACAACAAAACCAGTCATATACATAATTCAATATCTTAGTCACTCGATCTGTCCATTCCGCCTCTTCTGTATGAGACGCATTTCTGTAAGCTATTTTTTCTAACATGGGAGGTTCGATACGTTTGATTGAGCCTATCCATAAGACTCCTAAAGCTGAGTAAATGCCTCTGAAAGTTGCAAAATATAAAATATAAAACGTCTATATGATATAAAAACCTTTGTTCACCTCCGGGATTCGATATGTGGCGCCTAGACCAAGTGTGACGTCATGTTTACACTTTGCTTCCTTTAGACGATTTCCTGGAGCTTAAAGAAACCCTCTCGGGATGATGGGACAGACACAATAACCCCTTCAGACAGAGAATGACTTAGTTACTTTGTTCTAGGTAACCGGACGATTTTATTCAGCTTAGGAGATCCCCTCGTATCTAACCCCTCCAGTACGAAATTTCTCTCCAGAGTTGAAGAAAATCGTCTGGAGGAAGAAAGATGAAAATGGAAAAAAGTGTTAATGTGGACAATGAGTTAGATAAGACTGGTTTGGTTAAGGTAGGGTAGGGATGGGACGGTTGTGGCAGGGTGGGGGTAGCGTTGGGTCGGTTATGGCCGGGTGGGGTAAGGTTGGGTTAGTTTTGGCAGGACGGCGTAGGATTGGGCCGGTTTTGGCAGGGTGGGGTAGGACTGGGTCGGTTTTGGCAGGGTGAGGTTAGATTGGGCTGATTATGCCGAGGTAGGGTAGGGATGGGTCGGTTATGGCAGGGTTGAATAGAGGTGGGTCGATTACGGCAGGCGAGGGTAAGCATGGGTAGGTTATGGTTGCGTTGGGGAGGGTAGGATAGGTTATGGCAGGGTAAGATAGGGCTGGGTGGTGGTGGGCTGGGTAGGGCTGGGTAGGGTAGGGTAGGCTGAATCAGGGTAGTGTACGGTACAGAAGAGACGTGGGTATAACTGCCGTTTAGTTCCGTCATATCCAACGTCTATTTCACTCAGTTATGATACTGTCTCATCAAATTTGGGGCGATCTTCTCTACGATTTTTGTTCTTCTCCGCTTAGTTCAGTCCTTTAGTTCATTCATGACCCTTGGCTTTCCTTTTTATTTTTTTTTTGTGGTGGAGCGCAGGTGCACGAGGCTAGACCACCATAAGTTCAGAATATTTAAGGGTAGGCCACCAAGCTACGCCCTGGTAACGTCTACACGTCAAAACATATGTCCACCTCTGGGACTTGAACCGCGGAGCGCTGGACGCAGAGCTCTCGATTTGCGGATGTCACTTTTACTCTTTGCTAGCTTCTGACGATATCCTACAGCTTCAGAAAACCCTCTTAGGATGACGGGACAGAATCATTTAATCTTTCAAGCCGAGAACAACTTATTTACATTGTCCTAGCTGACCGCATGATTTTATTCAGCTTAGGAGATCCCCTGATAGAGATGGGGTTGATGATGGCAGTATTTAACCCTTCCAGTTCGAAATTTCTCTCTACTGTAGAGGTGAAGAAAATCATCCGAAGGTAGAGAGAAGAAAACACGAAAAGTAATGTAGTGGTGAAAGGGCTGTACAGGGGAGGGTAGGTTAAAGTAGGGTAGAGTTGGGTCGGCAATGGCAGGGTAGGGTAGGGTAGGCTGAGGTAGGCTAGTGTAGGGTTGAGAAGAGTAGGGTAGGGTAAATTGAACTGAATAAGTATATACAATAAAATCTGGCGATACAACAACCAGGGTCATATGCCGCCGGACGACAACGAGAATAAAAGCACTCGAAAAGATGAAATACACACACACACACACACACACACACACACACACACACACACACACACACACACACACACACACAAAATACAATTCATAATTAAAACAAGAAAAACACTAAAACACTAAGAACACTAAAACCACTGTATACTAAATTTTACACGGTAGTGCAGCTGCCTACACCAAGCAAAGGTTTCCCCCTCCACCATAACAAGCATCCTCTCCAAGTACCAACAGAAGACTACAATCCCTCTCCTGCCCGGTGCTGAGAGAGGTAACGATGGCGCAATTCCCCAACAGTGGACACCATCAGCAAAAGCCGAAGAGTCAGGGGGACGAAGCATTCCACACACAAAGTAGGGGGAGAGTCCTCCATTAAAAATCAATGAGAGAACCAGGAATGGCCCATTCGGAGCCAGCATAAAGCCGTCTCCCACCTGCATTCAGACCTCGGCGAATGAAGGGGCCCGTTTACCCACAAATATCACACATTTTGTTGGCCCCCACCGCATCCCACCTACTCTGCCAGTGGGAGCAAACAGTGAGTGGTTAGATGAATATCACTGAGCGAGGCAGGGGTGAGGTGAGGATGGGCGAGAGGCAGCAGCCTTTGCCAGAGCGTCAGCATGCTCATTGCCCACAATGGTACAAAACCACAAAGCAGTCCCTAGCAAGCACAGCCATTCTAAAACACTGTAGACAACAAAAGAGGATTGGAAGGGAAAACACAAAATGGAGATCGGCAGAGTCGCTAAAAACTGTATAACAAACAGGAGGGAAGCTAAATATCAATTTGACTGCGAGTAAAATAGCAGTAAGTTCTGCGATAAAAGTAGATACGATGGGGGGAAGACTCCTACCACGAATGAAATCGGGAAATATAACACCCAAGCCTGTCCCCTCACGGGATTTCAATCCATCAGTACATACGAGAATCGAGACACTGTGAGAGGAAGCATGTTCTAAAAAAATAGCAGAGCCGCCTGTGAGGAAAGAAAGGCCCCTCTCTCAGGAAAGTAAACACACGGTTGCACCCCTGAGAGGAGCCAGGGAGCCATCCTTGGTACACGCACAGAACAAACAAGAAAGGTTGGAACATCCACATCCCCCATGGCAGCCTTCACCCTGTACCCAAACGGATGTGGATAGCGAGGATATGGCGAGGCAGACACTCCCTCCAGAACAGAGCCAACAAAATCTTCCTGACCTTTAGCAAAGGCGGTGACACTAAGGACACTAGTTTGAGGCACTCCCTCCTCTTTTGGATATGAGGGAAACAAGGTGGCACCAATACGGAAAAATTCCATAATCAGTAAAGGCAACCTACCACGCAAACCAAGATGGTGACCTGCAATACCTGGCTTGTGAAACGGTAGGACAACAGCCCCCCCGCCAAGAAGCAGGAGTGGACGAATCTCTCCAAATTCTATTTATAAGACTCAGGAGGAAGGGCACTGCAGAAATCCAAACACACACGGGCAAAATCATCATTGCCACAGCATACCTTCCCTCCTAGCCGACCATACCTCCCAACCCCGGATTTCATAAACCTATTCAGAAGGAACACTCCTGTATATCTTATAGGAGATCTCAACGCCAGACACCATCTCCTGGGTAATAGGAACTCGAACATCGTCGGGAGACAACTAGCCAGACTAATCTCTGACACCACAATAAGATTTATAGGACCCCATTTCCCCACATACTATTCCCACTACTCCACCACCACCCCAGACATAGCATTAAGTAACATGAATGCACATCACAACATCTACTTCTCCCCTGGGCCTCTCACTACCAGCGACCACACCCCTATCATTGCTACAATCTCCTCTGCCCCAATACTTGTCCCCACTCCACCCAGACCCAATTTCTCCTTGGCCAACTGGGAAGATTTCAAACAAGAATTATGTACAGCTTTTACAAACTTCCCTAACCCTGAAGAAGGCACACTCGAAGACATAGATCAGTCCCTCGAGAGTTGGTACTCCTCAATCAAATCTGCAATCAATAACAACATCCCCACAACTTCTTACAGAACAATAACACATCCAAAACACAGCAGAGACACACAGATTCTCATCCAACAATACAATGCACTTAGATCACACTCCCAAACACACGGCTGGACAAGAGCACACTTCACACAATACAAAGCGCTCCAAGCTCAGCTGCACACATCCTTATTGACAGAACATAACACACACTGGGCCAGCATCATTACCAACACCACCAACTCATACAACGACCCCACCATCTTCTGGCGAAAAATAAAAACTCTCTCAGGCTACTCTAACCCCGACCCACACTACATACTTGACCCCCACGGAGAAAGAAAACACTCCCCCTCAGAAAAAGGAAACACCCACAGATCACACTGGGAATCCATTTTTCAAGAACAGGACGAAGAACAAAACGACCAAACATACGAAAACAACGTAAGAGAATATCTAATCAACAACCACGACAGACTCACTCCATATCATTCAGCAGACCCAGCCAGACTAGATTCTGACACAATCTTTACCTCCCCCATCACGGAAGGAGAAATTACTGCCATCATAAAAAACATGAGAAAAACCTGCCCAGGAGAAACTGGAGTCAACAAAACTATTCTATCCAACCTCCCCAGCATAGCCAAAGAAACTCTGAGACACATATTTAATGCAACCATCTCAACTGGATATTTCCCAGACAAGTTTAAAGAAGCAACAATAAAGTTAATCCCTAAAAAGAATAAAAATCCTCATCTAGTAGAAAACCACAGACCAATATCTCTATTAGAAGTCCCTGGAAAAATCCTAGAACGAATAATTAACAACAGACTAAGAATACACCTAGAAAGCAATGACTTATACAACACAAACCAATACGGGTTCCGATTCCACAGAGGCACCACACATGCAATCGCCGTCGCAACAGAACATATTGCAATAAACAAAGCCAACAAGGGTCAGTGTCACGTGGTCCTCAGGGACATCACGAAAGCCTTCGACAAGGTGTGGCACCTCGGTCTTAAACACAAACTCCTCCACCTTAACCTCCCTACACTAACTGAGAGAATCCTATGCGATTTTTTAGATGATAGGAAAGCCAAAATCAAGATAAATAATTACACTGGTGCCAGCTTTGCCCAGGGTTGTGGTGTCCCCCAGGGGAGTGTCTTGTCCCCAACTCTTTTCACCATCTTCACAAGTAACACCCCTCAAGCAACACACGGCATAAATATCAGTTATGCCGACGATATTACCCAGATCGTAAACTACCCAGGCCCATCAAGGAACGTTATGAATTCCAGAACCAAACAAGAAGCTGAGAAAATAAACGATTATGAAAATCAGTGGAAAATACGAACAAACATTAATAAATTGTCAGTAATTCAACTAGCAAACAAAAGAAAAGAGCCACTAATAATTAATGACGAATTAATTGAATTTAAAGAGGAAGGGAAAATACTAGGTTTCAAGATCAACTCAACAGGCTACCTCGCTAGCACAAATGACAGGAGACAAAAAGCCACTGGAGCACTCAGTCGATTATACAGATTCAAAGACATGCCAATAAAAATTAAAACCCACCTAGTCAAAGCACTTGTTCTTCCCATCCTCGAATATCCACCCATCCCTACACACACCTTCAGCCACACTCAACTAAGGAAACTACAAACAATCCAAAATAAGGCTCTCCGATTTGCAACCAACCAACACTACCCCTACACCTTAACTACAGAACAAATACATACAATCACCAAAACCAAACCCTTGAATATTAAAGTACACAACCAAGCCAAAAAAATATGGGAAAAAATCGAAGAATTTGATAACGAAACGTTTTTCATTCATTCATTGCCAGACGCCATATATCCCAAACGGGGTGGACAACGGCTTAGAGTTAATTGTTTTACAGGGAGGGGCACTAATCCTCCACCAACCCCACTTGACACATAGGGATGCCAACAGCATCTGGTGTTCCCAGGCGGTCACCCATCCAAGTACTAACCAGACCCAACGTTGCTTACAACACCTTAAAAAACATCACTGAGGAAAGGAACCTCATCTTACACAAATGGTTCCCAAGCAGCCTAAAAACCATAGCAGAAAACCCAGACCCTGTCCCCATCTACTAAATCTCCCACCAGAACTACAATCCCAGCCCGACCTAACTCCCGCTAGCGAGTCCCGCATCTCACAACGACCCACATCCCATACACTCCCTATGAAACTCTACGGGAACGAAATGAACTCAAACCAGTTACCCAAACAGTAGCCGCATCTACCAACAAACACTGACAAGTGTCCACAAAAGACTGCAATACTGTTGCTAGTCGCCAACAAACCACCCGACATCAACCACAAAAAACAACGAAACATTTAGCTAGCTGGCTAGTTATACAAAACAATAAACAAACAAATAAAACAAAATTAATAAATACAACAAATAAAAATACAAATAAAATTATTAAACAAATAAACAATTAAATAAATAAATAAATAAACAAACAAACCATTAAAAAAAAAAAGCAAGGTGGCCAGCCCACCATCTTTCCACTCCTCCTTCCTTCCTCCTTTCCCACTTTCCCTTCCCCTCCCCACAACCTTCCTTCCCCCCCTTCCTATAAAAAAAAAAAAAACACTGCTTCATCATCCAGGTACCTCAGCACTGCATGGGGAATATTATCGACTCCGGAGAAGTGTCATGACAGGGAAAGGGTAGACCAAAGTTTACAACAAGACAAAGGGATGTTGTAAGTCTCTCCGCCCCCAGAACGGATGTCCAACACCTTAATCTCCTCCACCTCCCTAAGCCTGGCAAAAACCGAAGAACGAGTATCCCTACAGGAGACCTCAGCGGTAGGATAGGGTAGGGAACGCTAGGGCAGGGTAGGCTGGGGTAGGGTAGTGTAGGGCAGAGAAAAGTAGGTTAGGATGGGTTGGTTTAGGCTAAAGTAGGACAGAATAGGAGAGGAGTAAAATGTGCCTAGTCCAGGAACGAAAAATATATCAGTTATCCATGTAACTAGCGTTTTCTATTTCGGTAGATTATTTTCTTGTCTGCCTAAAGTATCGTGATGTACGAACAATGAGATTAGATATCGAAACTGTAAGATGCGAATTAGTTACAAAGACGGTATTTTGTTTTGGCTAACGTTACATCGATACGTTCAGCTAAGAGCAACTCGCCAGAACTGAACAGTATATGACGTGCTAGATGAACGCTGTGACCGGAAAATAAATATATATGTATATATACTTCAGCATACAGTAAGCGATTTTATGTTAACTGAAGAGAAGCCACCACAGCTAATGGGTTAAGTTTACACACACACACACACACACGCACACGCACACACACACACACACACACACACACACACACATACACACACACGTTGCGAAAAGTTTCACTGACGAAGTGGGTGGTTACTGTCCCCCTTGAGCAAGGGGACTGGTGTGTGCGTGTGTGGTCACAGCCTTGCCCTTAGATCGAACTATATGAGCTCTCAGCTCCCTTCCGGGAGGGTAAAAGCTGACGATCACGACCATCAAGTGATCCTGACCGACCCGGTGAATTACACACACACACACACACACACACACACACACACACACACACACACACACACACCATTACTTGCAACTGGCTGGCCTATCATACAGCCATATCCTATATTCATGAAGTACAACACATCTTACATTTATGTAGTATGTAAAAAAAAAAAAAAAAAAAAAAAAAAAAAAAAAAGATGGTTATATAATACAGAACTGGGAAATATGATGATGATGATGATGATGATGATGATGATGATGATGAGAGGGGAGTAAACAGGGTGAGATGAGGAGAATGAGAGAGATGGATGGACATAACAGTGAATGTATTATGTATATTAACCTGACAAATGCCGAAGTAAGCTGGTAAGGGTGAGGTAATATGGAGCCTGACCCTACCGTGACACCATATAATTATTGATTTATCCACCGATAGATCTATCTATCTATCTATAGCCCGACGCCCTAATCCCGCAAAGAGTGGCCTCAGACAAAACGCCTCCAAGTCGCTCTGTCACCCACCATTTGACTACCCTCCCCCCAACTCACCCGCCCCCCTCATATACCTCTCAACTCCATCCCTCCACCTCATCCTCGGTCTACCCCTCCCTCCACTTCACCTACATACACCCTCTTCATTCTGTCCTTGACCTCCGCGGCAGGCAGACGTGCTTCCCAGAGCGCTTCATCACACAGTAATTTAACAACTGAGTTGAAACTGATCGGATGCACTACAAAACCAACGTCCCCTGAAATGGCTAGTGCCATGGCCATGAACGAGGGAAGGGAGGCCCCCTTGGGTGACAACGAGGAAGAAATAGATATGGATACCGGGTTTACGGAGGTCATCAGTACAAGCGAGAAGAGAAAGAGGATGATACGCGGCAGCGAGAGGGAAGCGAGTGATGAAGAAGAGGACAGAGACAACAAATAGGTAAAGTATAAGTCGTGTGGGGTAGATGGAGGTGTTACTATACCATGTGATACGGGGAAGGCAGCTGGAGTGCAGCCGACTACACCACGTGGGTCAGGAGCAATGCCTAGCCAGGACCGTGACGAGGCCACCCCAAGGAATAGAGTGAGGCTTCTCTTCCCCACCAACACTGACCTAAATTATCACCAAAAACTACTCTGGACGGTGAAGCTTGGACTTGCATATCGACGGTTCGAGGTCCTGTTTAAGGAAGGTAGGCAGAGACCTTACGTCACAGTAGGAAGTCAGGAGGCAGTGGAGATGCTGACCACGACTGGTTTTGAGGGTGTGACACAGCAGGTTCCGGAGGAGAGGGAGAGATGCACCAAGGTTATATATCCCATAATACTATTGCGTGAGCAATAGATCATCTAAAGTAATAATGAAACTTTATCTAGCATTAGGAAGGCCACAATTAGACTACGCAGTACAATTTTGGTGTCCTTACTATAGAATGGATATTAATTCGTTAGAAAATGTACAGAGAAGAATGACAAAAATGATACATGACGTCCGGAACCTGTCATATGAAGACAGACTGAAAAGACTAAGTCTGCATTCGCTAGAGAGGCACCCACCGTTCCATACTCTCTTATATTCTCCTTCCACTTCTTGCTTATCATCAGACATACTTCCTCTCTTGCCCTCTCATTCTCATCGATAGATAAGTTTATTAATAATTATTAGCAGTGAGAAGTGAAAAATATGAACGTCGGGGGTAAGGGTGCTTGAGGCAGACCGAAAAAGACCTGGGACGAGATCAAATGAGTGTGACTTCAGGGATAAGGGAATGAACAGGGAGGATGCCAGAGATCGAGCAGCGTGGAGAGCCGCCATTAGGTGACCAAGGCTGACGGTTACAAACACGTTGGATCTTTTATAAACTATCTCTATCTATCTATCTATAGCCCGACGCCCTAATCCCGCAAAGGGTGGCCGCAGACAAAACGCCTCCAAGTAGCTTTGTCACCCACCATTTGACTACCCTCCCCCCAACTCCCCCCCCTCCCTCATATACCTCTCAACTCCATCCCTCCACCTCATCCTCGGTCTACCCCTCCCTCTCCCTCCCTCCACCTCACCTACATACACCTCAGCTCACCATCCATTCGCACCGTAGCCCTAGCTCCTTCGTACATACTCTTCACAGCATTCAACAATTTCCTCTCCACCCCATATATTCTTAATACCTTGCACATACCTTGCCTATCTATTCTGTCATAAGCTTTCTCCAAGTCCATGAAGGCAGCATACACTTTCTTTCCCTTCTCTAGATACTTCTCCACTAAACATCTTAGAACAATTATCTGATCTACACACCCTTTTCCCTTCCTAAATCCCCCTTGTTCTTCTCCAACTAGCTCCTCTGTCATATGCCTAACCCTATCAATGAGTATTCTACCATATATTTTACCAGTCACACTAAGAAGGCAAATACCCCTATGGTTACCACATACTTCTCTCTCCCCTTTTCCTTTGTATAAAGGAACAATTATACCTGATTTCCAGTCCTCTGGAACCCTTCCCTCTTCCCAAGCCAATCTACACAACTTCCATATCCACTCCACAACAATCTCACTCCCATACCTCAGCATTTCACCACACACTTCATCAATTCCTGGGGCCTTTCCCATCTTGATCTTCTTCATTGCTTCCACTACTTCCGCCCTACTGATCTCTTCCTCCCTCCTCTCATCTCTTCTTCTCCCAGCCATTCCCCAACCACTTATACTCGCACTGTTGTCACCCTCTACATTCAACAAATCCTCAAAGTGTTCCTTCCATCTCCTCACTGTAGTGGAAGGGTTAATGTAATGTGTGTGTGTGTGTGTGTGTGTGTGTGTTTGTGTATGTGTGTGTGTGTGTGTTTGTGTGTGTGTATGTGTGTGGGAGAGAGAGAGGTGGGGGAGTTGATGAAATTATGTGGAAAAACACTACGTGTCTTGTAATCACTCGCCTGCATTGCCAAAATTCTGGTGTGCATCTCCCCCTGCCTTCGACCTCCATTTTTCTAACGCTGTGTGTCCAGGTACAGCATGGTCTTGACGTTGGCTTGCTTGTTTGACTATCTTGCGTTGGTGTTCAGCCTTTGGTTCCTTCTCTCTGAAAAATGAAATAGTGTTAGTATATTGTATTGCTGGCACTTACTGTTAGGAATTTGGCGGAGAGGAACACGCAAAGAACATCAGGACAAATGTAATGAAAATAAAACAAAAATAAGAAAACTGTATAAATAAATGAGGGAAACCTGTCATAGAGGTATCCAGAAAAAATGGCCTTGGGTTCATTCTTCCTTGCATAAAAAAAATACACAGAAATAATACAGACTCCTTCAATACTTCGTCTTAATTTAGTTCTTAATCTTAAAACTATGAGACCAAAGGAGAATTAAAGACCTCAGTTTTCGACGGTCACTAATGTAAGACTAACAGGGATCAGATTTATTAGCCTGCATGCCACATTTTGAGTTCCTAATTAAGATATCATACAGGTAAAATCAACACATCAGTACAGGTGCATAATATCAGTGATGGTTTTATGTGAAAATTCTTTACTTATTCAACATCATGACATATTATTATTATTATTATTGTTATTATTATTATTATTATTATTATTATTATTATTATTATTATTTAACTGATACAACCTGATGATTATAATTGGCTCAGGTGTGAACTGTGCAGGTAACTGGGTTGTCAACAGTCTCCTCTACGCCTGCCAGCGTCTAGAGATTTCTCCTGAGATGGATGAAGCTCTACTGAAGGGAAGAGGCTGTGTGTGTGTGTGTGTGTGTGTGTGTGTGTGTGTGTGTGTGTGTGTGTGTGTGTGTGTGTGTGTGTGTGTGTGTGTGTGTGTGTGTGTGTGTGTGTGTGTGTGTGTGTGTGTGTGTGTGTGTGTGTGTGTGTGTGTGTGTGTGTGTGTGTGTGTGTGTGTGTGTGTGTGTGTGTGTGTGTGTGTGTGTGTGTGTGTGTGTGTGTGTGTGTGTGTATGAAGGTGTGCCTGTGTATGGAGGTGTGGCTGTGTGTCTCTGTAGGATATTACACAAACCATCTCCATAACATGGTGTCTAAATATGTATATCAACATTTCGTAAAGCCTCTTATTTCCTAAGTACAGAATCACCCACTGTCTATCAATAAAGATAATATATACTTACATATATTCACACCATATTATTTCTACCAATGACATACACACACTCTGACACATAAACATAACCAATACTTTACAATATTTCCACTTTCAAAAACATCACACTCCCTACACACCCATCTCATTCCCAGATGTACTTTGCCAGCATGTGGTAGTTAATTCTGCCTTTCACTCTCCCTCATATTTCTTCACTTTCATATGCATCATCCCTCCTACGGACACCCATCTCCCACTGGCACCTCGTCAGCATGGGAGTTAATTCTGGCTATCACTCTCCCTCCGACTGTAAGGTCCGACCCTACACTGAACGTAGCATAGATTAATAAAGATATATATTCAAGGAAAAACTCCAGGATTATGTTAAGCTGAGAGAAGACCTTACAGAGCAACAGAAAAGAAAAATCAATTGACTCGCCACTATGGATGAATTTATATCTCGGTGCTCTTTCTTATATCTAAAACTAATCTCTGGAGGGGTGACCACAAACAAACCGCCTCCATGTTACCCTGTCATGCATCATCAGGCTGCCTCTCCTTCAACTCACACCAGCATCGTTCATATACCTCTCCACTGCATCCCTCCATCTCATTATTCTCGGTCTCCCACTACTCGTCTCTCCACCTAACTCACATACACTCTCTTATACTCCTTTCTCTCTAACTTGTCCTAATATTACTGTCTCTGTCTTCAGTTCTGAGCTGTAGCAATACGAATACCAGAATATGACGCGTAAAATAAATAAATAAATAACAAGCATCATGGTAAGAACGTACGTAGAACCGTAGTACTGTATTATATTTTCCTGCCACTGAGCTACATGAAATAAGCTACAAAGGGACGAAAACCTGGGCCAAGTTAAGGTGGAAGAACTATAGGTAATCTCTCAGTCTTCATTCCACATGGCCAAACCATCTCAAGGTACCTCTCCCAACACCCTCCAACGCATCCACATCAACACCACAGCGGATCTTTACTTTTTCAGATTAATACAGACGATTTGGCTCAGCGGAGAGAACTCGTAGCTATCAAAGAACGAATGAACAGTATCCTCGCTTACCCTTCTGTACCTCAAGAAGACGGGGAAGCTGTTTACACACTATAATTCTATCACCGAGTTAATATACACACAGCACCTGCGTCCTCCCCCTTTCTTGGTTAGAGGGTGACTGATGGGATTCGGAGCTTCAAGGGTTCACAGAGTTCCAGTTCGAGACAGAAGACTCATTTCAATCATGCTCGGTAACATTTGCTTTACTGTATATTTCATTTTAACTATACTCTTTTCACTTATGTGTTATATACTTAAACATTATCATTATCTATACATTAACCACTTCACTCTGAGAACGTCTCTTTGCCTCTGTTCATATTACTGTCAGACGATTTTAATTATCTAGAGTAAAACCTGTCGAAAGTGATCGCTTATAGCATCATCATCCATTAACCTCTACGTAAGATGCGCCTTTTTAATTATATCTGCCACCGAGTCTCAAGATATTAATATATATAAAATGCCCGCCGCCGGACCATCCACCCCGCCACCCCCACCCCACCACCGGGCCACCACCACCCCACCACCCCAGGAAGGGACAACGGGGGGGCTAATGACCCAGGGCAAGAGGGTCACCCAACCACCACTGACCTGTGCCCCTCTCCCCGCAACTGTCCCGACACCAGGTGAGCCTGGATCGGAGACAACCTCACCGGCGGGCTAACCATCGACAGCGGATGTTACATGGCTCCCAGCACCAAAGACCAAGGCGCCGGAGGCGGAGGTCCACCACTTGTTTCGTAACATCATTGTTCGTCACTTGGGGTCCCATCAATTGTACACCGACGGCTCCAAGTCGAGTGAATGTGTGGGTGCAAGTGTGTGGTCGACTGAATGTGCCCTCAGGTATCGGTTGCCGACTCATACATCTGTGTTTACCTCAGAACTTTTTGCTATTGACAAAGCCATAGACTATGCTCTCAATTCTAGGCATGACTCATTTGTCATATTTTCAGATTCAAAATCAGCCCTTCAGGCAATTGCATCTTGTACTACGGACTCTCACGAGATCCAGGGCCGCATCGTTAATAAGTTGCATTCATGCAACAAGTCATTCACGCTGATCTGGGTGCCTGGTTATTGTCGTATCTACGGCAATGAGCAGGCTGACTTACTTGCAAAGTCGGCTGTAGAGCACGAGGAGACTTGGGACGTTCCTCGTGATCTACGGTCGAGTCTCTCTCTCGGAAAGAAATCAATAAATCTTCTGTGGTAAGGTCAGTGGACCAGACTAAATATTCCAACTTGTAAGCCGTACCTGGGCGACTGGGACTCTGCCAACCGCCCCAGTCGCCTAGAAGAAAAAGTGTTGGCACGGTTACGTCTCAATGCCACCATTTTAACACATATGAAACCTTATATGGAAAGACGCTTCCCACCGCACTGTGACATCTGTAATGCGATGTTATCTATCAGTCATATCATCCTGCGCTGTCGGCGATTTATTCGTGAACGTGCTTCACTTATAAATTACTGCGGCGCAGCAGACGTCCTCTTCACCCTTTCCACCATCCTGGGTGATGGGGACATTGTTATGACTGATAAATTGATGGCTTTCTTGAGAGAGACCGGATTGATCAGAGTGATGTGACTTTTTTACTGTGTGGTTATGGTTTTTATCAACGGTAAATATGTATATATTGTAATATTAATTAGGGTTGACAGTTGACATATTTTAAATAGTTCCTCCTCCCACTGATCTATTTCTAATATAGATGTCCCCTACATTAAGCCAAGTTCCTCGCCTGACAGTCACCAGCTGATGAGTGCAAGTGTGCAATATAGGAAGGTATTGGGCACTTGCAGTCGATGGTGGTCTGCTGGGCGAGGTTCTTCACTTTTTGTATAAATTATGTAAATACATTATACTATCTTGCTTAAGTTATTCTAATTAGGGACGACAGCTGACGTATATGGAAATGTTCCTGACTCGTCTGGTTCCCTTTCATATATTGATGTCCCCTATATTAGGTTGTGCCTCGACTGACAGTCACCAGGTGATGAGTGCAGGTATGTCATGTAGAAAGGCATTACATATCTGCAGTCGATGGTGTTCTGTTAGTCGAGGTATTTTTACCATTAGTGTAAGTCTAGCTATTTGTCTCTTAGGATTTAGTATAGGTTAGCGATTTGTCTGTTAGGTGATTAGTTTTAGGGTCTTGAGATTAGTTTGTCTTTATAATATAAGGTATAAAAAATATAAAACCAAGAAGAAATTTAAAAAAAATAAAAAAAAATAAATAAAATTAAAATTATTATATATATATGTACGTTTGCATGAAAGTGTGTCTGTATGTATGCATGGAAGTGTGTGTGTATATATGTTTAAATGTATGTACGTATATATATCCGGCCTTAATAACCAGGGGCTTCGG
The DNA here is from genome assembly GCF_032717465.1 of Coenobita brevimanus. Classification (NCBI taxonomy): domain Eukaryota; kingdom Metazoa; phylum Arthropoda; class Malacostraca; order Decapoda; family Coenobitidae; genus Coenobita; species Coenobita brevimanus. The sequence continues at coordinate 121,247 of NC_136956.1, forward strand.
CCCCAATGGTTGATAGGCCAGAAAAAAAAAAATTGTCCAAAAATATATCGCTAAGGAAGTAATTGGTTGACTGGCGGGAGGTGCCTGTGTGTTACCATGGCAACCTCTCACACCACCAGTTACATACACACATTTTCCCACCAGCAAGTTCCATTAGAGAGTATTGTGTGTGTGTGTGTGTGTGTGTGTGTGTGTGTGTGTGTGTGTGTGTGTGTGTGTGTGTGTGTGTGTGTGTGTGTGTGTGTGTACAGTCATGCGTGTGCCTGCTCATCTCACCACAATGCTCCGCCAACACCCACAACACTTTTCTCCTTAATTTCTTACCACAGAGAACTCTTACATTCCTGGATCTTTTCAAAAACTTGGTTCGACGTCGTTCTTATATATTATGAAGGAAAAAAAGGTAACTGTTGATATAAATGTTCGTACAAAAACATTATATATAAACTGCGGGAGATATATTCTTTTCACTTTCACTTGGCCCAGATTTTCGTTCTTTTGCAGCTGATTTCACGTAGTTCAGTGGCAGAAAGTACAATGCTATGGCTCTACAACCTTGCCTCAGCACTTCTTCGTGACCAGCATCATCTTCCAGTGTTCATCTATTGCTACAACTCTGCATTCAGGACGGAAATAGGGGAGTTTTAGGCCAAGTTAGAGTAAAAAGAGTATAGTGGACAATATTCATAGTCTTGCCTTGGTTAGAGTGTGGCTTGGTTAGAGTGTGTTACACACACACACACACACACACACACACACACACACACACACTCCTTTCCCCACCATCAAGTCCTACCTTAGAATACTTGTGTGCGTGCGTGTGTGTGTGTGTGTGTGTGTGTGTGTGTGTGTGTGTGTGTGTGTGTGTGTGTGTGTGTGTGTGTGTGTGTGTGTGTGTGTGTGTGCGTTTTTGAATAGTCACCCAACCAGAGAAAGAGAGAGAGAGGCCGTTGACTGTGTGTGTGTGTGTGTGTGTGTGTGTGTGTGTGTGTGTGTGTGTGTGTGTGTGTGTGTGTGTGTGTGTGTGTGTGTGTGTGTGTGTGTGTGTGTGTGTGTGTTTTAAGTCACCCATCCAGAAAGAAAGAGAGAGAGAGAGAGAGAGAGAGAGAGAGAGAGAGAGAGTGGAGGGAGTGGCTGGGGACGAGAGTCAAGGAGACGGGCTGGGGACGAGCCAGACGAGAGAATATACGTCAGGCGCGTCCCCAGCCCGTCTCTTCTGGCCTCTCGTCCCCAGCCACTCTGTTTGTCTGTCTGTCGCTGTCTCTTTCTGTCCGTCTGTCTGTCTGTCTGTCTTTCTGTCTATCTGTCTGTCTGCCTGTCTCTCAGTCTGTCTCTTTCTTTCTGTCTATCTTTCTGTCTGTCTGTCTCTTTCTGTCTGTCTGTCTGTCTCTTTCTGTCTGTCTGTCTGTCTCTTTCTGTCTGTCTGTCTGTCTGTTTGTCAGTCTGTCTGTCTCTCTGTTTCATTCTGTCTGTCTTCCTGTCTCTCAGTCTGTCTCTGTCTGTCTGTCTGTCTGTGTCTGTCTGTCTGTCTGTCCCTCTCTCTCTCTCTCTCTCTCTCTGTCAATCTGTCTGTCTGTCTCTCTCTCTCTCATCAGTGCCACCACGTGAAGGCGTCTATAGTGTTTGTGGTAAAAGTCAACAGACATACCAGCCACGGTTCAGGGGAAAAGTCTACGGATAAAGCGACCCACGTTTCACTACCGAAATTTTAGTCTGAGGGGTGTGTCGGGGTCGAGGGGGGACAGTGTATAGGGATGTTTTTTTGGTGTATTAAGTGCATGTATGGAGTGTATCTGGGTTGTGTGTGGGGTGTGTTTTTGGGGTGTGTATGGAGTGTATCTGGGTTGTGTTTGGGGTGTGTATGGAGTGTATCTGGGTTGTGTTTGGGGTGTGTATGGAGTGTATCTGGGTTGTGTTTGGGGTGTGTATGGAGTGTATCTAGGTTGTGTTTGGGGTGTGTATGGAGTGTATCTGGGTTGTGTTTGGGGTGTGTATGGAGTGTATCTGGGTTGTGTTTGGGGTGTGTATGGAGTGTATCTGGGTTGTGTTTGGGGTGTGTATGGGGTGTATCTGGGTTGTGTTTGGGGTGTGTTTTTGGGGTGTGTATGGAGTGTATCTGGGTTGTGTTTGGGGTGTGTATGGAGTGTATCTGGGTTGTGTTTGGGGTGTGTATGGAGTGTATCTGGGTTGTGTTTGGGGTGTGTATGGAGTGTATCTGGGTTGTGTTTGGGGTGTGTATGGAGTGTATCTGGGTTGTGTTTGGGGTGTGTATGGAGTGTGTCTGGGTTGTGTTTGGGGTGTGTTTTTGGGGTGTGTATGGAGTGTATCTAGGTTGTGTTTGGGGTGTGTATAGAGTGTATCTGGGGTGTGTTTAAGGTGTGTATGGAGTGTATCTGGGTTGAGTTTGGGGTGTGTATGGAGTGTATCTGGGTTGTGTTTGGGGTGTTTGTTTGGGGTGTGTATGGAGTGTATCTGGGATGTGTTTGGGGTGTGTGTTTGGGGTGTGTATGGAGTGTATCTGGGATGTGTTTGGGGTTTGTGTTTGGGGTGTGTATGGAGTGTATCTAGGTTGTGTTTGGGGTGTGTATGGAGTGTATCTGGGTTGTGTTTGGGGTGTGTATGGAGTGTATCTGGGTTGTGTTTGGGGTGTGTATGGAGTGTATCTGGGTTGTGTTTGGGGTGTGTATGGAGTGTATCTGGGTTGTGTTTGGGGTGTGTATGGAATGTATCTGGGATGTGTTTGGGGTGTGTATGGAGTGTATCTGGGATGTGTCTGGGGTGTGTGTTTGGGGTGTGTATGGAGTGTATCTGGGTTGTGTTTGGGGTGTGTATGGAGTGTATCTGGGTTGCGTTTGGGGTGTGTGTTTGGGGTGTGTATGGAGTGTATCTGGGTTGTGTTTCGGATGTGTATGGAGTGTATCTGGGTTGTGTTTGGGGTGTGTATGGAGTGTATCTGGGTTGTGTTTGGGGTGTGTATGGAGTGTATCTGGGTTGTGTTTGGGGTGTGTATGGAGTGTATCTGGGATGTATAGTATACACCCAAAGTACATCCCCCACCCCCACCCCCCAAAAAAAGCAAACACACCCTAAACACATACCAAACACACCTCAAACACATCCAAAATACACCCCCGAAACACTCAAAATATACGCCAAACACACTCCTTACAAAACACATACACACCCCAAACAGAACCCACACAACCCCCCCAAACACACCCCAAACACACCCCAAACAGAAACCATATAACACCCCCAAACACCCGAAAAAGTAACCACAGAACCCCCAAAAAACACACAACAAACACCCCCCCAAAAGAACCCACACAACCCCACCAACACACCCAACACAAAAACCACACAACCCCCCCAAACATACCCCAAACAGAACCCACACAACCCCCCCAAACATATCCCAAACACACCCCAAGCACACTCCAAACAGAACCCACACAACCCCCCAAACACACCCTACACAGAAATAACACAACCCCCCCCAACACACCCGAAACAGAACCCACACAACCCCTCAAAACACACCCCAGACAGAACCAACGCAACCCCACAAACACACCCAACACAAAAACCACACAACCCCCCCAAACACACCCCAAACACAACCCACATAACCCCCCCAAACACACCCCAAACACAACCCACATAGCCTATCACCCCAAACACACCCACACAACCCCCCAAACACACCTACAGAACCCAACAACCCCCCAAACACACCCCAAAAAAACCCACACAACCCCCAGACACACCTTAAGATACCACCGACAGACAACCCCCAAACACACGCCAAACACACCCTAAACAGAACCCACACAACCCACCAAACACACCCCAAACAGAATCCACACAACCCCGTAAAACAAACCCCAAACAGAACTCACAGAACCCCTCCAAACGCACCCCAAAAAAAAACTGCACAACCCCCACAAACACACCTTAAATAGAGCCCGCACAACCCCCCAAACACATGCCAAACACACTCTAAACAGAACCCACAACCTCCCAACTCACCTCAAAGAGAACCCACACAACCCTCCCAAACACACCCAAAACAGAACACACACAACCCCACTAACACACCACAAACACACCCAAAACAGGACCCAAACAACCCCCCAAACACACCCCAAACTGAACCCACACAACCCCCCAAACACACCCCAAACTCCTCTCTCTCTCTCTCTCTCTCTCTCTCTCTCTCTCTCTCTCTCTCTCTCTCTCTCTCGCTCTCTCTCTCTCTCTCTCTCTCTCTCTCTCTCTCTCTCTCTCTCATTTTCCGTCAATCCTCCCTTCAATCACTCTCCAGAAATCTGCTTACCACACATGCTAACTCCCTAATACCTGTAACTTACCAATTTATTTAAATATCTGGTTAGTTAATGCATTCTTGTATGTTATTCACGCATTCTTTATTGACATCACAAAAATACAAATTGCAGACAACACAATACAGTATCTAGGAGCAATAAACACAAAATATCGCTACGGAAGGAAGGAATAATCAAGAGTAAGCACCGAGCCATAATATGGCTATATGGCAATGCAGAAGTAGAGGGAAAACATAGGCCGGGAGAAACAAGGATATATCAAGAACAGAGGTAAGACAGAGGAGAAGAAGAGGACAGTAAGGAGAGAAAAATGGGGGACAAAAAGGCCTCTTTTAGTCTCCTCTTACGACAAGCAGGGGTACTGGTATATTGCTATGGAGCAAGCTTAAGGAAAGCATACGGTACTTAAGCTGATGAGACCACAGGACTAAGAATTACCTCTAGATTCATTTTGCAGCAGCAAGCAACTCTTAGGGTGCGGCCAAACTTGCGCGAAACACGTGACCGAGAAGACGACACAATGCACCGGGATAGAGCCGCTGCAATATCCGAGTCTGATCGTTGGAAGGGCCCCTGAGCTTCATTTCCTCCTGTCGGTCACATGTTTGGCTCAAGTGTGGCCGCACCGTAACCCAAAGCTTTCCATCTCAGGTGCTACCGATTGACCTGTCCTTCCCAATTGGCCGAGCAGCGTGGCCAGGATCACTGTACTAGCCTGCCAAAATATCATATACTCTTTTGAATACTATTTATCTATTGCCAGACGCCTTAATCCCGTAAGGGGTGGCCACAAACAAATCGCCTCCATGTCCCCCCGTCCCCCGCCATTTCACTGCCCTGCTCCCAGCTCACTCTTACTCTCTCATATACCTCCCACAGATCCGGTCGAGCAGCTGCCGAGAAAAGACGTCTCTCCCAGCAGCACAGTCCTGCATAAAACTCTACGGACATTGCTACCCAGGTTTCACTTACTCTGACCACACCACCTCCCGACCCTGCATTATCACCATCGTCTCTACCAAGATTTCCTTCATCTCGACTGCAGATATACACTGCCTCTCTTGGCGGCTGTATACTGCAGTCAGGTAGAGCTTTGATCCTCGCACACTTCTCCTCTTGCCTCACTCCTCCTCCCAATCCTCCCCCAACATCAGACATACACACACACACACACACATACACACACTCAGTACATCCTATCCCCCACGTACCACCTGCTCTCCTTGCCCACTTTGCCGTAGGATTTCCTGTTACCCTGCTACTGACGAACTGGACCCCGAGGGAAGGCCGTTTAGGGCTGACACGACGGGGGTCACTAGAGTGACTGGGGAGCCAGGGGGTAACAGGAAGGCACCCCACTGTTAGGGTTAGGTTCCCCGTCAAGGGGCAGTCCGGAGTAGGCGCCAGGGTCCCTCCTCACGACGTCCTCTAGAGGGCGGGGGAGGTAAAAACCTGGCGCCCAGGATCTCTGGCATAGGTAGGCCTGGCACCCAACTTTACTATCTCACACAATGGACTCGAGATCGGGATCAAAAACCATCCACAGAGGCAATCCACAAAGCTCATCTGCAAAAAAAACAAGCATCGGGACAGAAACGTGCAGACAACAGAGCAAAAAAGCCTCAGCCACCCACACCTCAGCTTGCTGCAACGAAGAAGCAACTCCCCAACAACGAAACTTAGGAGAACCCCCCGCCACAGCCATCAACATCAAGCTATGAACCTAACGACAAAGACTTTCATGTCCCCATGGACATTTCGCAAGCTACTCCTCCCAACCAAACCACCCACAATCAGGAGGAGCCAATGAAAAGCACAACAGAGGAAACACGCACAACCAGCACAACCGCCTCCTCAAACTCTTTCGCTTCACGAACAACTACTGCCCTCATGCCAGACGAAACCGCCAGCACTGTATCCACCTCCACCCCTTCCACCACAACCATCAAAGACGACGTCTTCCAGCCGGCCTCCAAGAAAAGAAGGAGCGGAAAAGAAGACAGTCGCTGTTTCACTGATAACCCCCATCATAATCAGCGACCCCCTCCCCTCCTCTCATACACCACAACCCTCGGGAAACGCCACTTCCTCGGCCAGAAGCCATCCATCACCGCAACCCAGCACCTACAACAGAAGACAGCCCATGGTCTCAGTGAAACCCCTAACCTCACCCCCATCCAAATTCCCATCCAGATTCCACGACAGGACCCCTTCCCAACCAGCTACGACATTGTAGGCCCTGAAAGAGGAACACCCTGAAATGAAAATCACAATCATACGTGAGAAGAACAACAGCACGGTCGTGGTTCCACTCGACGAAGACTCCCTCTACCTCCTAGCAACGATCGACACGGCAGGACACCAACCCATTCTACTACAGAAGATCGATCCTCAACTCAACACCCGAAAACTGATCCTAATGGGTTACCCCCTCAAACACCCGCTACACCCCATCACTCGACACCCACAAGTGGAGGAAGCCGCCCGCTGTATGACCAAAGCCTCTGGCGAGCCTCCGTCTCCTGCCCACATAACACACGAAGCTGCAACCCAAACAGCTCCCCCTCCACGTCAGTCAGAAACAACAGCACCATCTCTTCTGCACACCCTCGCCACGAACCCAGAACAAATAGCACAAACCAAAGAAACCCTACGATCTTCCCGCCATTACCTCGGAACAGCCATCATAAAATGTGTTGGGCTCAGCTCCACTGTCCCCTCAACTCCCAACTCTTCTCACCAGCACTCAACACCATGACAGACACCTGGATAGAGGGCACACACTTCTCCAAAAGTCTCTCCCAGTTCAGCGATCCTCAGCCAAATCGACAAAACCCAATACAATCCACAACGACCCCCGTACCCGACCCTGAACACACCCTAGCAACGAGTGCCTCCTCTCACAAACAACCAGACAAACCCAATCTTCATCACCTCAGCCTAACCCTCCCGCCTCCACAAACCCAACGCCTCAAACCACGGAGCATTTCAGCGGGCCTAGACAAACGAGAACGCCCTCGCTCCCATTTCCCGATCAACGAACACTCCACAACAGCCAGAGAAGACTAAACAATGTTCACACGGACCAAACATCCCCACTAATTAGTACCGGGCCACAACACCGTCCTAACCAAACAGCAAACCCACCACCCCCAACACACAACCTAAAGATCATACAATGGAACATCCTTGGCGCCAAAACAAACTCATCCTTCTTCACGAGGCTGCGCACAGAGACAAAACAGACATCTTCCTCTTACAAGAAACCCTCATCACCGAACAACATTCCCTCAAGCTAAAGAGCTTTAACTCCTTTCTCCTTCCGCACTTCCGGGTCGGCCTCAGAGGCTGTGCCATTCTCATACGTAATCACATTCAGGCAAACAAAATCCCCCAACCACCACACTGCGGCGAAGAGGTCGAAATTCAGGGTGTATCCATCACCTTAGCCAACACTCCCCTAAAAATCTTCAACATTTATCGCAAACCTAGCGCCGCCCTCGACCTAGCAGAACTCTTCACCCTCGCAGCCAATGAAATGACGCTAATCGAAGGCGACTTGAACGCCCATCACCCCTGCCTAGGATCCACATCCCCCACCAACCCCGCAGGACGACACATATCAGAACTCCTAACCCTCACTCCTGGCATACAACTCCTAAATGACCCCAACACTCCCACACACTTACAAGGCGCTCCCACACACTTACAAGGCGCTCCCACACACTTACAAGGCGCTCCCACACATTTACAAGGCGCTCCCACACACTTACAAGGTGGCAGACTCGACCTCACGCTTCTAACCACAGGAATCGCAACACACACTGAATGGGACCCCCACCCAACCCTGACATCAGATCACTTCGCCATCGTCTGCACACGTTATCTCCCCCCACTACCCCGACCACCCCCCGGACCCCCGCCCAGGTGATGCACAAAAAAAAGCCAATTGGAGACTCTTCACAGCCTCACTGGAAGAAATCATAACCCAACTCGAACCTTCAGACAACCTGGACGAACACGAACACCAAATCTCAGCAGCCCTCACCACTGCCGCCGAAACTACAAATTCCTACAACCTTTCACAAACAGCGACATTTCAAGGACTACTGGTATTATAATGACAGAGTCAAAGAGCTAAACCATCGAGCTAACAGTGCCAGAGAAATATGCAAAGTCCACCCCACCCCCCAAAACAGACAATATCTTTAGGTAGTCGTCCAGCATACAATTAAAGAAAAACAAACCATAAGAGAAAACAAATGGCTGGAGTGGTGCAGATCCTTAAGCGCCAGCACCAACCTAGGCCACATTTGGAAAACACTCAGAGCCGTCTTAAACCCCCACAACCCCGTCCCTCAACACCCCCCAACCCTCAGGAAGAGGCCGAAAGAATAGCGACACTTTTCGTCCATCAAATCTCTCCATTCTGCACCCCACGACACATACAAAACCGCCTCAACACCCTACACGCCGAGTGCGATGCAAGAATACATCTCGCTAAAAACACCCCTGCCCAAACAGAGCAAATCTTTACTCTCCAAGAATTCCATCGTTCACTCAAAACCAGCAGCGACACAGCCTCCGGTATTGACCAAATCACCTACTCCATGCTATCTCACGCTGGACCGAATGCCACCACTGCCATTCTCAACCTCGTAAATCACTTCTGGACTTTAGCCAAACTTCCCTCTGCAAAGGAAAAGGCTGCCATTCAACCAATCCCTAAACCCAAAGACCTTGGTAACTACAGACCTATATCCTTCCTCATCTGCCTCGGAAAAACCATGGAAAGGATGGTCCACCAACGTCTGCAATGGAGCACACCCACGCCACACCAATATCTGTTTGCATACACCAGAGGAAGGGGGACAGCAGAATGCCTCACCACATTCATGGCAGAAGTACGCAACGGGAAGAGCCTAGTCATCTTTCTCGATCTCGAAAAAGTCTTCGAGCTCGCCTGTCCCGAGGCAACCCTCTCTACCTTTGCCAGCAAGAGAATTGGGGGTCGCCTCCTCTGCTGGCTCGAGGACTTCTTCAGAGATTGAGAAGCTCTCGCACCCTTCCAAGGACGCTCTTCCACTTTCCACAGACACATTAACGGCACTCCACAGGGCAGTATAATCAGCCCAACTCTCTACAACACCCTCATGGACAGTCTCCTACAAACAAACATCGGCCCAGACATATGCGTCCTCTGCTATGCCGACGATCTAGCTCTAATAGTAAACCGAGGCCCCCTCTATTACAAAGCTCAATGAACCCTTTCCCAACTCCACCAAGGATGTATAGATCTCGGCCTATCTATAAATACCCAAAACATCCAAGCACTAGCACTAGGCATGCAACCCCCCTCCTCACGTCCTCTACATCTCGGCTACAACCTGATCGAATATGTAAACTCTCACCTTTATCTCGGAGTGTGGATCGACTCCAATTTATCCTTCAGAACCGAAATCAGTTTCCTAAAAGAGAGAACAAACCTTTGACTCAGCGCCCTCAGATCCCTTACAGACAAGAGCAAAAGGGCCTCATATAAAGTCCTCAGACTATTTGACATCCAATCTATTTGCTCCGTCATCGGCGATTGTGCCCCTATACCCGTCGGCGCAAACCCCACCCTAATCCAAAAACTCGAAACCACCCAAAACGAGGCACTCCTTATCATGACCAACTCACCCAGATGGACACGCCTCTGCAATCTCCGCATGGAGTGCAAGATCGAAGCCATTCAACACCAAATAAAAGCTAGAGCTGCAGGAATCATAGCGAAAATAACCCACAATGCGACACCTCTCCCACCCCTAACACGAGTCCCAGCCAGCATCAACCTTCACCCTGATCTGCTGAAACAAAATTGGACCCATTGCACTGTGAAAGTCATCCGACTTTTCAACCTCGACACCGTCATACAACAAGAACCAGTTGCTCCCGACCCAAAATACCGGCAGCCACCCCCCTGAGCTTCACCCCCTTTCAAACTAATAACGCCACACTCCTCCGCCAAAGCCAACACCCCCACTCAGCCTAGAACTCATCGCTCACCTCACTCCCCCTAACGTCATAACATACTACACCGACGGATCTGTTAATCCAGCCAAAGCAGGAGCCGCCTTCATCTGCGGGAACAAGACAGCAGCCTGGCGAATCACAGACGGAGCATCAACCCTCCTCACTGAACTGGTAGCTATCCGTGAAGCCCTAATAGACGCCAAAAACACCACTGTATCGCCAGCCATCATTATACACACTGACTCCCTCTCTGCAATACAAGTACAACGCCAACCAGACCGCTACGACAATATCAACATCTGCAGCACCATTGTCAACACGGCATACCAAATATCAGCAAGAAAAACTATAATCATACACTGGATCTCCAGCCACGTAGGCATAAGCGGAAATGAAAACAGACAACGCCGCCAAACAAGCCACAAACTGCCCCCACATCGATATCGAAGTCACACTTAGCCACTCACAAATCAAAAAGAAAGTATTAAACATAGCATCAGCCCACAACCAAGCTGACCACGAAACCTGTGTAAATGAAGGCTCCCCAACAGCCACCTGGTATGCAACCGCCACGAACTACGCACCCCTAGCATATCCCAACCGCCACCAACTACGCATCCCTGGCATAACCCAATCGCCACCAACTACGCATCCCTGGCATATCCCAGACATGTAAACTACTACACTCATTCACTGATGCGAAGGTTACGGCTAGGACATCGCCCCCCTCCCAATGTAATCGACGAACACTCCCAAAACTGCAAACACTGCAACGCAAACTCTCCTTTTCCCCTATTACTGTACATTATCAACTAAAAAACCCTGCATCCAAACTACTCAGAGCGGCAGAATCTACCCCAACACAGACATCCCACCCACTGAACCCTCCGTCCCCCTCGTCACGTCTTAGATCTATCTATCTATTGCCAGACGCCTTAATCCCATACAGGGTGGCCACAAACAAATCGCCTCCACGTCGCCCTGTCCCCTGCCATTTCACTGCCCTGCTCCCAACTCACACCCCACCCCTCTCTCACATACCTCTTCACTCCTCTCCCGACTTCCTCTTCTTTCCACTTCTCTCTTTATTACCTCTCATACTCCTCCATCCCTCTCTCGTACCCTGTCTGGTCCTAGGTCATTCTCTTCTCTCATTGCCCTACAAAGCAACCTCGCCACTGGCAAACATCATCTATCCCCTCCCGCTGTAGAGAAGCGACTGTCTGCCAATCCAACTGTGTATTTCTCCTAACGCATTCTGTCACATCCATATCCACACCACAACGCTCCTTCACTTCCTCATTTGTCAGTCTGTCATTCCTTTTAACTCCACATGCCCCCCTCAGTAATCCTTTCTCCATCCCCCACCCTCAGCGAAAGACGAACATATTCCTCACTTGCCATGACGCGAGACTGGTGTGCACTGGTACGCAATGGGTAACCAGACAGCCAGGCACCGCGGAGCTGGGCGGCACACGTACACACCCCCTACGTAACATTTGGTGACTAAGGCGGTGACCGTTGGTATGGCAGCGAGATGATGAAGAGGTAGACGGCCTGGCGCCATGGACTAACTGAAACAGATGTACAACCAACCCTTGCAAGAGCGACACTGAGGGTCGCTGACTGGGCATGGGGGTTTTAAATGGGTAGAGGCAGACTGGTAGACGCCGCATTGGGGGCGGGGCTTGCAATAAAGAAAATTCCCACAAAATGTAGGGGACCCTTATGTAACTTCGACGAATCTTTATACTCTCCATTGTCTTGTCGTTTTCTTTTTTTTCTCTCTTTCTTGTTCTTACGTTGCCTCCACGTTAATAGGTCCTTTTATTTCTTAATGGCGGTGGTCTAATATAAATTTCCATATGGTTCGACATGTGGACACTCAGTGGATTGTGTTTTCCATTCTTTCCAGCTAATCTACAGTTTATCACATCTTTCCTGGCTTATTTCCCAGCGATATCTATACTGCATTCGGATTCTACACTAAGTTATTTCCTGCTTAATCAGTTGCTTTGTACTGTGATCGTATCGTATCGTTTATAAAAGCTCCAATAAGCTTGCATGCGTCGGCCTTGGTCACATGATGGCTCTCCACACTGCTTGATCTCTGGCAGCCTCCCTATTCAGTCCCTTATCCCTGAGGTCACACTCTATGACCTCGTCTCAGGCCTTTTTCGGTCTGCCTCTCGCAACTCTACCCCCAACGTTCACATTTCTTACTGTAGATCCATAATATGTGAATGTTTCCTGTGTGCTTCTTACCATTTGTAGAGGTTCCCTGTACTGTGTGTGTGTGTGTGTGTGTGTGTGTGTAATTCACCGGGTCGGTCAGGATCACTTGATGGTCGTGATCGTCAGCTTTTACCCTCCCGGAAGGGAGCTGAGAGCTCATATAGTCCGATCTAAGGGCAAGGCTGTGACCTTCACACACGTACACACCCGTCCCCTTGCTCAAGGGGGACAGTAACCACCCACTTCGTCAGTGAAACTTTTCGCAACCTGAGAGAGGCGCGAACTCCCGTCCACCAGTTGGCAAGCGAGAACGTCACCACTGCGCCAGCGAGCGGTGTGTGTGTGTGTGTGTGTGTGTGTGTGTGTGTGTGTGTGTGTGTTTACTGCCATTTTGGATGAGTAACCTGCATCTCTATATGGCCAAATCTACAGATTCTACACCTACTGAAACTCAGATCTACCACCTCAGTGTCACCCCATCCTTTGCTGACAGGCTGCCCTTTCTCCAACTCACCTTCCGTTCTCATAATCGTCTCCACCCCACCACTCCACCTCATCCTTGGTCTCCCGCTCCTCCGTCTCCCATCCACCTCAGTCACACACACTCTCCTAGTCAGTCTCGTATACTCCATCCTCTCTACATGGCCAAAGCTACACCTCAGCTCATCTCGCACCCATACTCGCAAACCTCCTCTGTCTCCTATGCTGATTATCTGAGAGAGAGACAGAGACAGACAGAGAGAGAGAGAGAGAGAGAGAGAGAGAGAGGGAGGGATACAGTCACCACAAATAAATGGACGGGGTTAAATCCACCAGTGTGCTAATCGGGGCAGGTAAATGGCACACCTTAATGCCCAGTGGGTTTATATTAGCCACAGTGTTGGACTGATCCACTGCCAATGGACCTATACTCACACACACACACACACACACACACACACACACACACACACACAGGGAGACGAAAGGCAATTATGAATACACACACACATACACACACACACACACACACACACACACACACACACACACACACAGGGAGACGAAAGGCAATTATGAATACACACACACATACACACACACACACACACACACACACACACACACACACACACACACACACACACACCAAAAATCTTAATTTATGATTGGCCACAATTAACCTCCAGTGCAATTGCATAAGAAAAATCATGATGAAATCTTGACATTTTAAAGAGGTAATCATTTTTACCTCTCTCTCTCTCTCTCTCTCTCTCTCTCTCTCTCTCTCTCTCTCTCTCTCTCTCTCTCATCATCATCATCATCATCATCATCATCATCATCATCATCACCATCGTGCTTTTCAGAGGCTAATAATTTTACCTAATAAAAGTAGAGCAAGGATTTTATTTTCATTGGATGCTAGATAAATCAATTGAATTTTGTATTCACGGTTCAGAAACAGGAAGAATCGTAAAACCTTTTCCTGATCGAGCGATTAATTTTGCATATTACACGTCAAGAATCTCTCGTATGCTATTAATATCACTAATTATAGTATAATATATTTAGTAACCTTCACAGACACTTCCAGCGATATTCCCCCTAGCACCTACAGTATTCTTTAGCGATTAATTATGGATACGGCTAGTTAATATCAGTGTACCATTTATCCTCAACATAGTGGTATTTGAATTATTTGAATGACACAAGAGGATTGTAAGAAGAAATATGCAAAATAAATCGCTTGGGAAGAGGTGTTAGGGAGCTTCCTTGATCGACGAGAATACAAGCATTTGGCCAGCTGGGAATCAACACCATCGTACGTCCTCCTCATGACTAATAATTATACACTATATCAACTACCTATACGTCTACATAATGGCACAAGAAGCTAACAAATACATATATATAAGAATTACCATTAAAAAAATCAAAATAACACCGTAAATAAAGAATAAAATCACCGCTCACCTTCAGCATCTCTGAACTCGCCGATCCCATAATCCTCTAGTGACGTCACATTACACCTCATATATTTACTAAATTTTAGGCTGAGAATTTTGCTGCTATATCATTATTTTTTCAAGTAATAATTTATGTGCAAATACTGAGTTAAGTAAATTATTTCATGCTGCTAAGAGTCAATACCGTTCTTGTGTTCATTTTATTATTATTATTATTTTTTTAGCAACACGATAACTTTTGCTGCATGGAAATAAGTAAATAAATAAGATAAAGCAAAAACGTGGATTACTGCATCATGTCAAATTATACTGTGCAGTGTTTGGTTATATAAGTGTTGCTAGTTCTAGTCGCTCTAGAGCACTGGCATCTCAAACAGCGCGGAAATCTCGTACTTTGCGCATAACGCATTTTCTGGCGCGTTTTTAATTGATTTGGTGCATGTTCTAGCGCATTTCTGAACAGCCATAATCATATACCTCTCCCCTCCATCCCTCCACCCTCCTCTCTCATATACCTCTCCATTCCATCCCTCCACCCTCCTCTACTGTATACCTGCCCGTCCGACTCTTTATCTCTCTCTCTCCCTACCTACATTTCTACGTACTTCCTTGCCGACCACCATATCTACCTCCCTCTCAACCTCCCTACCTACATCTCTGCATACCTACCTACTTGCTCCCAACTCCCTTTCAGTCTCCGTATATACTTACCTGCGTAACTACCTACCTACCCACCCACCTAACGGGCTACCTACCTTCATACTTACCTATCCCGCTGTCTATACTTACATCCACCCCTCCACCCAGCTCCGTTTTAACCTTTCATTTCTTCTAAAATGCCCATTTTCAGAAAATGGCCTTTTACCAACTTATCTCTGATGGTCGTTTAATTACACACGAGATTGTATGAAAATCCACGTATGGAAAGAGGCGTTCCCAGCATTTTCAGGGAAACTATTGGATATCATTTTTAGATAACACCCAGATCTATTTGGGGTTCCATTTTGGGCTCAACATCCCCTTTGGTTCCCTCTACATGCCAGAGTTTTCAAAAGTGAGCTTTGGAGATATTTTCAGTGTTGTGTTTTGAAGCCTGATTTGGTCTGAAAAGCCCGTCTTGGCCTGCGAGGTGTGTGTGCAAAGAGAAGGGAAAGAGGAGAGGACTTGTGTAGGGTGCACTAGGGTACCAGCCTCTTCCCCTTCCATTGCCACCCTCTTCCTCCTTATCATCCTCCCTCAGTGCCTCCCTCCTCCTCCTTCTTTCCCAGGGCCAGCCTATTCCTCCTCCTCCTCCTCCTTCTCCTCCTCCTCTTCCTCATTATCATTATCATCATTATCATCATCATCAGCAGCAGCAGCAGCAGCAATACCATCAAACTCTCCCCCCCGAAAACTTTTTTACTTACCTACCAACCTACCTACCTCTCCACGCACCTCCCTATCTGCTTATCTCCCTACCTATCTACCCACCCACCTGACTCCCTAACTGTCTCCCTGTCTACCTACATTTCTACCTATCTCCCTATCAGCCTCCCTACCTACCTCTCTACTTACCTCATTTCTACCTCCCTCTCTACCGTTATACCTACCTGCTGCCTACCTCCCTACCTACAGTACCTACCTGCTCATCCGACTCCCTACCAACTTCTCTGCCTACCTGCATACCTACCTACCTCCCTACCTACTTCCCCTGCTTCCTTACCCCTACCTACTTACCTGCCTACCTACCTCGAACTTCCTATATTATTATCTCCCTCCACATTTACCTTACACCCTACCTACTTACATACCCCCCTGTCTACCATATACAGTACCTTCTTACCTATCTCTATGGCTACTTCCCTACTTCTCTGCCTATTTCCCTGCCTGCTTGTCATCCTGCTGCCCTACCTCCCTGCTTCTAGCTACATACTGACTCTCCTATCTACCTACCTACCTACTTACTTACTTACCTACCTACCTACCCGTCTCCCTGCGTACCTACATCTCTGCCTACCTCACTGGTTCTTAAACTGGGAGCCATGGACCCCTTGGGATTTTAGGGGGGCCATGGCAGGCTTGTGTATTAAGTAAATGAGACTGTAAAATAGCACTTAGACTTCCCCTGCCATTTTGCACAACGTATTTATGTGAATCTGGTCTCTCCATCCTTCCACACGTGAAAAGTAAAAGCCAGAACTGGTTGCAATGTGGACCCAGCTATGAGATGTGCGTTATCCGTGACTCAGCCTTGAATCCGTTGACTGACCGAAAGCAGTGTCATCATCCATCCCACTGATACGTAACAATATATGCATTCTGACTGATAGTTGTATAAATAAGTGAAGAGCACAGTTTTGTTTTGTATTTTTCATTGTTATTGGCTTGAGAGAAAACTGAAAGGGACTCACGAGAATGATAAGATGTCCACAGGCAGGGAATGAAGTGAAAAAGTTCGAGAAACACTGACTTACACCCATCCACACCCACATTCACCTACACCCACACACATACGCCCTCACCTGCCCACATCAACTTACACCCACACACATCCACCCTCACCCACCCACACCAACCCACACCCACACACATCCACCCTCTCCCACCCACACCAACCTACCACACCCTTGTAGCTGACGTTAGGTGACTGAAGAGTTCTGTTTACTTTGGCATTTTGTTTTTCCGTCTCTCCATATTCTTCATAACG
>NC_136956.1:140974-168474 GCF_032717465.1 Coenobita brevimanus
ATACAGTTGTAATGGTTTTAACAAAAAATAAAACTTGAGTATGCAAATATGCCAAATGAAGAAATAAACTAAGGCAGGCACACAGCACCTGTCTACCAATTCATTATTACTCCCTGTTCTAATGTACAAGTCAAATGATACTCTTAGTCCTTCCTGTATGCACCAGGTCAATTATGGAACTGTCTTCCACAGCCTGTATTTCCCTCTGACCATGGCCTACAGTCTTTTCAACAGCCTATATTTCCAACTGCCTATAATCCCTAGTCTTGTAAACCCAACGTGTCCACTTATCTTGAAAGGAACAATCTTGATTTTGGTTTTCTTCTGTTAAATTTTTCTTGGGAACAGCAACTTCTCTTGCAGGCTTCAAGCCACTGACTCTTTCTTGTCATAAAAAATAACAAAACAAAGGAAGAGATGTGGGGAAGCCTCCTTAACCGAGGAGAATACACGCTACAGTCAACAGCAGCAGACCAGTGGCCTCTCTGGCCTCTCTGTAGCCTGGGGGAGTCTGTGTGCTCCTTTGTGCTGTGTCATGCAACTCCACTGCATGACTGTTTGATGCACAGCCAAAAGAATGACAAGTATATGATGTGGGGGCTATGGGGATCTCTTGACATCTCTTCCCAGACAAACATACACATTACATCTCAGTATCTTCTTGTAGGTTACTGATGCAAACTGTGTAGATAATAAAGCAATATAAATAGTATCAAAGGGACTGATAAGGTGTAATCAAAATAAACTGCTTTGATAGTGGTGGAAGCCTAAACTGCCACTGGGAATGTGTTACTGGTGACATAGGGCTTGTTAGCACCTCTTCCTTAGCAGTTTAGTTTGCATATTATACCTTCT
Source organism: Coenobita brevimanus (assembly GCF_032717465.1). NCBI lineage: Eukaryota > Metazoa > Arthropoda > Malacostraca > Decapoda > Coenobitidae > Coenobita > Coenobita brevimanus. Next base: position 141,830 of record NC_136956.1, read on the forward strand.
TATCCTCTCACACATTACTAAGGCAGACTATGTAAATACCAGAAATATATAACATAAAAGACAATACCAAGATGCAATATGGACAAAGAATCACTGAGAAAAGGGTGAAATATCCCATGCTGGCCAGGGTAATCTGCTAAGTGACATATGAGGCCTCTTGACATCTCTTCATTAGTGATTTAGTCTGTATATTACACCTTTACATTCTCTCATAAGCTTCTGACATTCACCTCATATCACCACTGTCTTCACTAACAACATATATGATACCGAGGTGTAACAAGCAGAATGAATCACTAACGAGGGGATGTTAGGAAGCTGTGACAGAATCTTCAATGCCACTTAGGAATACGCCCAATTGAATGACAGCTCGTTTTTTTTTTTTATGTGCGTGTGAGGTTTGTATTATGGGTTTGTGCCACATCCAATGCCTTGTGGTTCAACATGGGGACATCATACACTGTGAAGGAAGCTGCTTGTACACCAGCAAACATAAATATTGATCCACGGCAGTATGACAAACAACGGGGATGGAGGGGGAAGCCTTCACTTGGTGTCATTGATATAACCGGGTGGATGTGATAGAAAGCGTTAGGAGAAACACACTGAGGTGGTTTGGCCATGTGGAAAGGATGGAGAGTGAAAGACTGATGAGGAGAGTGTATGTGAGTGAGGTGGAGGGGGGAGAGAGGGAGGGGGAGACCAGGGATGAGAAGGAAGGATGGAGTGGAGAGGTATATGAGGGAGGTGGGTGTGAGCTGGGAGCAGGGCAGTGAAATGGTAGGGGACAGGGTGACGTGGAGGCGATTTGTTTGTGGCCACCCTGTACGGGATAAAGGTGTCCGGCAATAGATAAATAGACAGATAGACCCAAGGCCTGGTTATAAATACATCCCTCCCCTTCCTCCCTGTCCCCTAGAAATAAGGATGGTGGATGCTGGAGGAGGTAATTTCAGCCTGCAGTGCACCAAGTTCACACTCAGTTGAACCTGGAGCCACAGCAAGAGTTACAACAACGACAATACATAATGAGAGTGAGGACTGGCTCTGGGAATCAGGAGACCGGATCCAAATAAGCTTTCCAGAATAGTACAAAAAAGTTCCATTAAAGGTGGATGAATAAACTGTTGGCAGCTGCAAAGACCTACAAAACGCCTGGTCACTCCAAACTTGACATAACACCCTAGCCCCTTCCATTCAGCAACTTATTTTTACTTTATTTTTTATTAAGGCCCCCAGGCTGATCTGAAATGTGTGCAATGTCAACTGGATTAGGCTGCCCTTCTCCTGTACTCCTCCATCCTTCTTTCAGGGGTTGAGGGATGTTTGTATAACCAAGCAATAGAGCTGCCTGGGCGTAGGAGTGTCACCTCATGAAGGCCTCTCTCTCCAGCACCCATCATCAGCTTGAAGGGGTTAAGTGAAGCAGCTGTACCCTATATAAAGGCAGGATAACCTGTATGATCAGTTCTAGAGACCTGGAATCGACAGAGGACGACTCACACGTGCTTGTCAAATTGCCTACGTGCTTCAGATATTGCCTACGTTCTTCACATGATTTCCTACATACAAAACACTTCGCATGTTCTTCATAACACTTCCTACATTCTTCATACACTTCCTACGCTCTTCATACACTTTCTACCTACTTCACAATACTTCCTACATTCTTCAGAACACCGTATGTTCCTCATAACAATTCCAATGTCCTTCAAAATATCACTTATGTTCTTCACAACATCTATCTTAAACAAAGGCAATATTATCGATATGGTCTGTTTCTTTTTTGTCAAACTGAGGGTAACTTGCCTACAACTCTCTCTCTCTCTTTCTCCCTCTCTCTCAGCAGTCTATTAACAGCAAAGAGTACATAGTAACAGTGCTCTCTCTCTCTCTCTCTCTCTCTCTCTCAGCAGTCTATTAACAGCAAAGAGTACATAGTAACAGTGATCTCTCTCTCTCTCTCTCTCAGCAGTCTATTAACAGCAAAGAGTACATAGTAACAGTGATCTCTCTCTCTCTCACAATCAAGGACAAAGGGATATCTATGAGCTCAGGCAGTAACAAGCGTCAGGTGCCTTGCAACTTAGGGAAACTCGGAGTGTGCGACCCAATGCCAGGCAACCACAGTCCTGTATACTGAAGGGTAAATGACCAACCAACTCCCCTTTGCAGCATTACAGGATTAAAGAACCTCCAGTCACCTCTTGGGGGCCCGAACCTATGCATGGCTGTCTAACTGGAGAGCCTTAATCACTAGACAACCAGGCACCTATTCACATGTATGATATTTTAAAACTGTGTGTGTTTGTGGGTGTGAGTTCTTTTTTACAGTGATGAATGTGTATCTACAGAATACTTAGACATAGGGAGGAACATGTTCTCCCTCCCTCCGTCTCTCCCTCTCTCTCCCTCCCTCTGTCTCTCCCTCTCTCTCTCTTGCTCTCTTTCTCTCCCTCCACCTCTGGCTAGGTCCTCTTCTCCTCCCCCTGTCACTGCCCGAGTTACAGGTTTGTGCTACGGAAAACATTCGTACAGAGGGTGGTGCTTTGGGTGGCATATGAGGCTTCTCAGCACCTTCCCCTTAGCTATTCAGTCTACACATTACACATCAGTATCTTCCTGTGTGTTACTGATGCAAACTCAATCTCTAGCAACAGTACTAGAAGCAGCTGCAAATCTGGCTCATCTGAAATGCAAACTTGGTGGACTACAGGCTTAGGCTACCCTCCGACAATCCACCATCCTCCTTTCATGGGACAGAGGAGTAGTTCAGGGACATTTATATATCCACATTATCTTCCATGCCAGTCTGGTTCAATAATATACAAGAGGTTACTGAAACGGACTGTAACATGAAGCATGTATCACATCACACTTCAAAATCATCTATGTATACTCACTCTCATCTTAAATGTCAGGACCAACTTGCCTAGCCCTGGGTTCCTACACTCCTCAGGGGGCAATGTAGGATTAGATGATGGATGGATGGATAGTTGTACCAGTACTGACACAGTTGGCATCAGTCACAAACAAAGGGATACTGAGGTGTAATATGCAGGACAAACCACTGAAGAGGAGGTGTGTAGACATCTCCAAAGCCACTCAAAATAGGACCCCAAGCCTTAGAAAACAAAATACACTAGAGAATCCTATTTGTTCACTGAGAATACATTAAACTAGCCTTGTTAAAGCAGGGGATTTATTACAAGCGGAACTAAAACTAAAGACCAAATTATCAACACTGAGAGTCTGAAGGTGCGGACTGACCCCCCATTTTTTTCCAGGATCATTTCTGAAACACTTGATGATGATACACAATGGCTGATGTTTCTGTACCCATTCTGACTACAAAACGCTCTAAATTTCTGTATCCATTCTGCTTACAAAACATTTCTTTCTGTATTCGTTAAAAGTTTGTTCTTTCTATATGCATTCTAACCACAAAATGCCTCACTTTTCTGTATACATTCTGACTACAAAGTTTCTAATCATTCTGTATCCATTCTACCTATAAAACACTCTTTTGTATGCGTTCTGACCACATGAGTTTGATCTTTCCGTATGCATTCTGATTACAAAATCATTTCTATCCATTCTGACTGCAAAAATTTCTCATCTTTCTGTGTCCATTCTGACCACAAAAGTTTGATGTTTCTGTATCCATTCTGACTACAAACTGTCCCCTCCTTCCCTATCCATGCTGACTACAAAGCACCTGATCTTCCTGCAACCATTCTGACTACCAAACCTGACGTGGGATACAGGCAGACCACACCTACCACTTACAGGCGTTCCATAGATGATCATAAAAATCATAAGGGCTCCAATCCACCCTGGCATCCTCAGTATTTCATAATCTGGCCGAAACTCCTTAAAAACTGACTGCAATGATAAAATGATGGACCAAATTATCATCCTTCCAAATGTGCCTCGAGGTTCCATTTCCACGTGGTACAGGAGGCCTTCTAGCACCTTTTCCTTAGTGATTTATTTTGCATATTAACCCTTACCATCAATCCACAAAATGAACCGCTAAGGAAGGGGTGTTAGGGGACTCCAGAACCACTTAGAAAATGGCCTTCAATTTCAGATAGCCTACAAAAGTAACTATGATTATGTGGGATTAATAATTCTTGATTAGTTTGGTCACCCCTGATGGGATGAAGGCGTCTGGCGATAGATAGACAGATAGATTGGTTAGGCCTATTGTAGTTTTGTGAATTCTTGGTGAAAAGTTAGAAAACAACTATTACAACTTCTGCACATGTGGAAACCCCCTAAGGACCCAGCGCTCAACCCCCGTGCTGTGCGTGTCACTCTCTCGCTCTCACACTCTCATTCTCTCACCCTATCTCTCTCTCTCTCGGAGTTGTGCGTGATGCCTTTCTTTCTGTTTTGCTTTCTTGCTGAATCCTGTACTGCATATATGACCTCTTTCTCTCTCTCTCATTTTCTCACTCTCACACTCACTCTCTCACTCAGCTTGTGTTGTGCATGTGAACTCTATGCCTCACTTCCTTAATCAACTTTATTTTGTGCATATGATCTCCCTTTCTCTCTCTCTCTCTCTCTCTCTCACATTCAACCCCTATGCTGTATGTGTGACCTTTCTCTCTTTCACTTTCTCACTCAACCTTTGTGCTGTGCATGTGGCCTCTCTCTCTCTCTTTCACTCACTCTTTCATCCACCCAGCACCTCTGTTCTGTAGTACACTGGGGGTTGAGCCTGGCCTGATCCTCCTTAAGGTGGTACATATGTGGGTGGTTTCCTGTATGTGGGTGGCATGTTAGGCCTGGGGTGGCGAGATGCTCCGTTGGTGGCGGTGAATGGCGGTGGCGGCTGGTAGGATGGCGCGTCGTCCGCAGCCTCCCCGGAGTGCGGCCGCCGGCGCCTGTCAGAGGATGGGGGGGTGGGGGCCGATGCTGGGGGAGACGACCCACGCTGGTACTCCGGCGGGGGAAGGGGCGGCTTCTCGTCCTTCATGATGACGGGGCTCTTGGCCGGGTCGGGGCGGTCGTCCAGCTCCTCGGCAAAGATGATGGGGATGCCCTTGCTGACGAAGGTGCTGTCATCGGCCATGGTCATCTTGCCATAGCGGCGGCGGCGGTACAGACAGCAGGCAATGATGGCCGCCAGCAGCAACATGGCCGCAATAATTACTGCTGGGATGATGAAGTTCAGGAGGTAGTCATTGTCTTCCTCCTCGACTGCCTCATCAACTGGGGGACGATGGACTTCCTCCTCTACATGGGTTGGCGTATCTTCTCCCAGGCATGCCCCGGTAGGCATCACCGACCCGGCTAAAACCTTGAACTCGCTGGAGAAGAACTCGACGAACTCTGGCTTGAGATCCCCATCATTGGTCACCATTTTGTTCCTGAGCTGTTGAATCTCCTGGTCTGGACAAGGCTCGGCTGGGAGGGAGGTGTTGTGCCACGTGACTATGACTGACCCCATGCGGAAACTGTCCACACCGACATTACGTGCATCCTCATCTCCGAATGCCTCCCCGATGCGCCGGATTAGCTTGGTCTTCCTCTGCGGCATCCCCACAAAGTCTGAGTATTTGTCGGCCACCGTGAGGGAGAACTGGACTGGAGGGAGCTTCTTTGAGGGGCGAGGCATCACTGTCACAAACAAAGCATCCTTCACTGATCCACCGTCACTGTCCTCACACTCCTGTAAGATGGAGAGGAGTAAGTGACCAGAAGAGAGGAGCAATGAAAGGAAAAGAGAGGAGAGAAAAGAAGGGAAGGGAAGGGAAGGGATAGGATGGGATGGGATGGGATGGGATGGAAAGGTAAGGGAAGGGAAGGGAAGGGAAAGGAAGGGAAGGGAAGGGAAGGGATATGAAGGAAAAGGAAGAAAAGGGATGGGAAAGGAAAACAATAAAAAGAAACACACACACACACACACACACACACACACACACACACACACACACACACACACACACACACACACACACACCAAATCACCATTCTCACACACCTGCAGCACTGGATGTGGGTGTGAGAGGCAACAAGAGTATATACTGATAACAGTAATGATAGGCATTTGTGGTAGTTTGAAGCACCCATTACCCAGTCACTTGATATAATGATCTCTCTCTCTCTGCAGGTGACTCTACACTGACTGACAAGCTAAAGCACATCCTCCAACCCACAAAACCTTTTTCCGTGCTGGGTGGTAACCATATAACCAAATGAAGCTTGATCTAGTGTCCTGAATACTGAGTTGTAAAAAGAGAGTAACACCAGAATATGATACTAGTCACAAAGAAGTGCACTGGAAAGGATGCTGAGCTATGGCATTGTCTTATATTGCTATTCAGCCGCGTGAAACAAGTTGCACAAGGACAAAATCTGGTCCAAGATATGGTGAATGGAAAACAGTAAGAACAGTACAGCTTGGTGGAATGTAGAGGTTGAAAGTGTAGTGAACGAAAAGAGATGGAAGTGGGTGGAGTGGATGAAAGGAAAAAAGTTCATATGAAGGAAGAAGGGAATATACTGAGACCACAAAATGCATGATGAGACTACTAGTATAAGTAGTAGAGTAACCCCAGTCTGCCTAACTAAGCAGACCCATAAACTGCAGGCAAGCAACTGCCCCTGCAGGGTTATCGCATGCACTGAACTGATGTTTGCTTGTGTTGGACAGTGCCTCATGCTACTGAGGTGCAGGGAAGAGTGTGGAGGTTTGGATTCTGGATGGACACCACAGTTGTGTCTCACCACCCATTTAACAAGGAGGGTGACATAGGATTGGATGATGAATGGATGGATGGATCATAGTAGGCTCCACAGCACCCCATTCTTTGGTTATATGGTTGCTACCTAGCACTGTATGTGGTTTCCTGCATTACAGCAAACGATTAGGCTTGTCAAAAAAGGCTTACACATGAATGTATCGCCAAAACCTTTCAAAACATAAATGAATCGCATGCAAAACACATTTCTGCCAATATCCTGGGTCACTGAGATGCTGTAAAATAAGACAAGGATAGCAAAGGCAAAAGAAGGATAAGTACCCCCTACCCCCCCAAAAAAAAAGACATCATCATCATCATCATCATTATCAACTCGACATTTTTTTTTTTTGCAATAACGGATGTTGTGAGGTAGGGTCCGCAGAGCAAGAAAGGCATAACAGATGGAGAACTAACCAACAGCACGCCCAACTGAGTGAGTCACGCAGTTTAAATATACAGAAAACTAGCAAAGAAAAAGAGAATAGCAAAAAAAAAAAAAAAAAAAAAAAAAACTACCAGCATATACTCATTATGTCGTATGTCTTCAGCCAAAATAAAACAAGGAGAGCTAAAAACAAGACAAGGTTAGACACACACACACACACACACACACACACACACACACACACACACACACACACACACACACATAGATCGGACTATATGAGCTCTCAGCTCTCTTCTGGGAGGGTAAAAAGCTGCCTACTCATACCATCATAAAATAATAATACCATCATAACACACACACTAATATCACCAAACACAAGGCCTACCAAAACACCACCACACCTACCAGCATATACTCATTGCGCCCCACATCCTCGGCCAGCGGGATGCCGTAGAACTCCTGGTTGGCCGAGTCGAACTGAAGCCAGGATGTGTTGGGTGGCACGGAAAGGTTTTGGGTCAGAAGACGCATCTTCAGGTTGCTGGAGTCACCGTCCTCTGTGTCATAGCAAGTGTCCTGGTGGGAAAAATTCATGAGCTCTAGTTCAACTGGACTGGTTAGCGCTGAGTGCGCAGTTGACTCTCATGTAGTGTGGTGTGGTGAGGATCTGTCCCTTCTCCCCCTGGGGCTAAGATGCGAATGAATGTGTTTGAATGGATGAGTAAATGGGGAGTGTGTCGTCCTGTCTCAGCTACCTCCCTTTCTTTGGGGGAAGCAGCCTAGGTATATAGATAGATAGATAGTTCAACTGGATTGGTTAGTGCTGAGTGAGCAGTTGACTCTCATGTAGTGTGGTGTGGTGAGGATCTGTCCCTTCTCCCCCTGGGGCTAACATATGAGTAAATGTGTATGTGTGGATGAGTAAATTGGGAGTGTGTTGTCGTGTCTCGGCTACCCCCCTTTTGGGAGAAGTAGCCTGGGTATATAGGTAGATAGGTAAGGTTATTCTGAGTTGGATTTGGTTAGGCTGGAAGAATGTTTGGAAAGATTAGATTAGGGAAGGAGAAAGATACAAGATTAGAGACTGTTAGGGGAAAGCTAGGAGAGATTAAAGTCAGAGAGGGGAAAGTTAGGGGAGATTAGGTTTCTTTAGGGGAAAGTTAGGAGAGATTAGATAAGGTTAGGAGAGATTAGGTTAGACTAGGAGAAAGTTACAAGAGACTGAGTTAGATTGGGAGGAAGTTAGGAGATTAGGTAAGATTAGGGGAAAGTTAGGAGAGATCAGGTGAGGTTAGGGTAATGTTAAGAGAGATTAGTTTATGCTGTTAAGGTAGGACTGAGTTGGATGCCTAGGGTTTGGTTGGAATGACTTAGGCTTGTTTTGGTCACTTCATGTTCTGTGGGCAAAACAGGGGTCAGATAAAGTAGATGGGTCCTTTCTCCATACAACTGATGCTATAAATGGGGCAACTGGCAAATTTCTATCTATCTATCAATTGCCAGACACCTTAATCCCGTACGGGGTGGCCACAAACGAATTGCCAATGTCGCCCTGTCCCCCGCCATTTCACTGTCCTGCTCCCATCTCACCCCCCCTCTCTCATATACCTCTCCACTCCATCCCTCCATCTCATCCTTGGCCTCCCCCCCCTCCACCTCACTAACATACACTCTCCTCATCAGTCTCTCACCCTCCATCCTCATCACATGGCCAAACCACCTCAGTGTGTTCCTGCAAATGCTTCCTATCACATCCACATTCACACCACAACTATAAAAGCCTATGATTCACTATAAAGTTGCTTTCAAGTTAGGTTTTTACTTCCCCACAACACTGCATATAAAACACTTCCCTTAGACCATTCAAAAGCTATGATTCCCTTACAGATATAAACTAACTACAGTCTAAGTGGAGAGGATGGAGTGAGAGACTGATAAGGAGAGAGTATGTGAGTGAGGTGGAGGGGGGGAGAGGGAGGGGGAGGCCAAGGATGAGATGGAGGGATGGAGTGAAGTATAGGAGGGAGGGGTGTGTGAACTGGGAGCAGGGCAGTGAAATGGCAGGGGAGAAGGTGACGTGGAGGCAATTTTGTTTTGTCTGTCTGGCAATAGATAGACAGACAGAACAATCCTAAATAACATATGAAAGTATTTTAAAGTAAACAAAGAATTATGAACACAGGGTTGTATATTTATAACTTAAACTGCACAGGGAGGGGAGCCCCACTCTCTTATGACTATTTCTGGGGGTGGAGAGGGCTGCCTTCAGGTGGTGGCACTGATATGAATGGGTGGTGGAGCTGCTTGGCTATATAAATGTCCCTCAATCCCCTCCTTATCCCTTCAAAAGAAGGATGATGGATCCTAGAAAAGGGTAACCTCATTCTGCAGTCCACTGGGTTTACAGTTCAGATGAACCTGATGTTACAACATCAACAACTAGATATCACTGCTCTCTCTCTCTCTCTCTCATTTTTCTTTCGTCTCATACCTCGCTTTATTTTTCTTCCCCATTCTCTCTCTCTCTCTCTCTCTCTCTCTCTCTCACTTACCAGAGGGACCTTGAATGTAAACAGTGATCCCTGTGTGGCATTCAAGAAGTCAATCTGGTTTCGTATCAGCGGCATGATGTTGTTGACTCTCCGTCCGCCCTGCCCTTCCGTTCCTTCCGATTCTGGGGAGAGACAGAGATGGAATATTTAAAAAGTTAAATTCAGTCTCTTATGAGGTATAGGGTCCCAAAGCTAGGCAGGGTAGTCAATTTAAAGGTAGATGACTAATGTACTTCCCATGACGGCATTACAGGATTCTTCATCATCATCATCAGCATCGGGACCTCCTTTCCCATCTTAGGGCAGGATGAGAGGCAGCAATGTCCAGACAGCCCAAGTTTGCCCAATCCAATGGGCCACGCTTCCATTCACTCACTGTTCAATCCCCCAGAATCCTGGCTCTATCAGATACACCAAAAACATTCACCACATTCTGTAGCTTCACATAAACGTATCCGATAAAGTCAATCCAGACGCTGCCACGTTAAAAAAGGATTTAAAAACCTAACTACTTCATGAGGATGAAATCTATGCAGGACCTCCACTCTGACTAAGGCATCCTGACCCACTAGGCCACCTGGTGCCTGAATGAAACATGCTTAGGAAACTGGGGAATATGTAGAGTCAGTTGCTTCAGTCCATCCTTTCCTACAATTCCTTCCATTTTCTTCTTCAATGTCCTCTTGCCTTTTGCTTTCCTCATGCTCTCCCACTCTCTGTCCCCTTCCCTCCTTCTCTCTATCCCTCCCTCCTTCCTCCCTCCATCCCTTCCTCTCTCTCTTCTTCCCTCCTTCTTACCTCCATCCCTTCCTCCTTCCTTCCTCCCTCCATCCCTTCCTCTCTCTCTCCTTCCCTCTTCTTACCCTTATCCCTCCCTCCCTCTCTCCTTCCCTCCATCCCTCTCTCTGTCCCCTTCCCACCTTCTTCCTTCCATCCCTCCCTCTGTCTCCTTCCCTCCTTCTTCCCTCCATCCCTCCCTCTCTCCTTCCCTCTTCTTACCTCCATCCCTCCCTCCTTCACCAGCACATCCCTGGTGTGGGAGTGTATGCCTCAGGTTATCTTTCCACTCTTTTCTTTTCCTTCCCTTCTCTTTCTCCTCTTCTTCCCTTCCCTTCCTTCCTATTCTCCCTTCCTTTCTTGCTTCCTCCCTCTACCCCCCCCCCTCTCTCCTCTTCTTCCCTTCCCTTCCTGCTTCCTCCCTCCCTCACCCTCTCCCCCCTCTCTCATCTCTCCTCCCCTCACCAGTCTCTCCGTGTCTTGTGGGGGTGTGTCCAGGGTGGGGGTGGTGCTGACAGGTGCCCAGGTAATGAAGGTGTACACGCTTCAGGTTAAACTCAGGCTCAAACGCTTGCTTCACCTCCCTCGTCGCTCCATGTTCACCGCCTCCTGTCACAACCTGCAAAAGAGAGGGGAATGTTCTAAGGTGGGAGGGGAACATTCTTAGATGGAGGGGTTGGGAGGGAAATGTTCAAAGGTTTGAGGGGTTGAGAGGGGAACGTTCAAAGGGGGGAGGGGTTGGGAGGGGAACGTTCTAAGGTGAGAGGGGTTGGGAGGGGAACGTTCAAAGGGGGGAGGGGTTGGGAGGGGAACGTTCTAAGGTGAGAGGGGTTGGGAGGGGAACGTTCAAAGGGGGGAGGGGTTGGGAGGGGAACGTTCAAAGGGGGGATGGGGAAGGGAGGGGAACGTTAAAAAAAATGAAAGATGATGATGATAAGATGACGAAAACTCACACTGGCCTTACATTCAAACACACACACACACACAAACACACACACACAAACACACACACACACACACACACACACACACACACACACACACACACAGTAATGGAAGATCAGACATCATAAGCCTGACACAATTCGGTATACACACAAACATCTGAAAACAATTTAGTAAGAACATACACTCTCTCTCTCTCTCTCACCTCAGCTAGTGCCTCAATTTCATCAGTGGGACAGGTGTTGGAGCGGGGGTCAGCCAGTGATGTATTGGTCCACGTCACTTTGTTGGGGTTGCGGGATATGGACCAAACATTGATCAGGTCCGTCGTGGCGTCACCGTACACAGCTGCTATCTTCTCCACTGCCTTGATCTGTGAGAGGAAGGAGAGTCTGAGTTAGGTTTGTCTGGGTTAGGTTGGTTGCATCAGGGTGGGTTAGTTTAGGTGGAGAGACTAATGAAGAGGGTGTATGTGTGTGAGGTGGAGGAGGGGAGAGATCTGTGAGGGAAGGAGCGTCTGAGTTAGGTTAGGTTTGTTTGGGTTAGGTTGGTTACACTAGGGTAGGTTAGTTTAGGTGGAGAGTGAGAGACTGATGAGGAGATTGTATGTGAGTGAGGTGGAAGGGGGGGACAGGGAGGGGGGAGGCCAAGGATGAGATCGAGGGATGGAGTGGAGAAGTATATAAGAGAAGGGAGGGGGTGCAAGCTGGGAGCAGGGCAGTGAAATGGCAGGGGACCAGATGACATGGAGGTGATTTGTTTGTGGTCACCCCTTACAGGATTAAGGCATCTGGCAATAAACAGATAATTTAGGTTAGATCAGATATCCCATAAACGTCTGCTATCTACTACCCTTCCTTGGTCTGAGAGAAGGAAAGCTGCATGAGGAACTACAGTATTAATTTGTAACAAGAAATGATAAAGTCTTGGTTGTAAGTCTCTTTTTGTGACCAAGAGGTTTGCATTGCTACTCTTTGCTCAGTCACTGCCTGCCTATTATCGCCAGAGTCTGAATCCTGGTGCAGGCTGCTGGCATATGCTGGACTCAGGTGTGCATACAGCCCTTGTGAGCTGGTGGGTAAAATAAGTGCCCAGGGTAATGCCCCACCACAGGCTCAAAGGCCCAAGATACAGTAGCCAAGGTAATGCATAAGGGAGGTAATTATGCTAATCTGGGTGATATGGTGACCTTGTATCTCAGAACACTGGCTGCATAACCTAACACACATTCAAAGGCCTATAATATGGAGATAAGCACAGAACTTGTCATACAATGTTTGCTCACACTTTTATCTTTGTTTCTCACTATGGTATTTCTCTCTATGAAGTGCTGGTTAAATAAAAAACTATAATGTCTTACAGTTCCATTGCAGCTTCTCTGGAAGTTATGGTGAAGCTCTGTGTAAGGATACTTTTTTCTTCCTCCCCCCTCCCCCTATCTCTCTGTCTCTGTCTCTGTCTCTCTCTCTGTCTCTCTTTCTCACTTTCTCTCTCTTACTCACCTGCCAGTCCAGTGAGTACACAAATTCGTATTCATATTTCTTCTGTATATTAAATGTTGCAGTGAATCTGTGGTTGAAGTTGCGAGCCTGTTTTGGCTGCTGTACGTGGATGTGGATGGTGTCATGGACGCTCTCGCCCTCTGAATCCAGTGCCTCCAGCTGGAAGTTGTAGCGGCCGATGTGCTCCTCCAGCGGCCTGAGGGAGAGGAGGTGGCCAAGTGGTAAGGGAAGTTGTCTGCTGCCTGAGATTATGCAAGTTTGATCCAAAAATGGGACAGGGAGCAGTTCACGTACCACGTAATTCAAAATCAGTGACACAAACTTTACTGAAAGACCCACTGACATGTTATAAAAACTTCCTCACTAATACCAATACACTAGTCATGTGTGAGCAGCCCTAGCAGGTACCGGTGTTAAATACAGAGAGTGGGTGTTAATACCTAAGTGGTGACATGTACAGCTGTATGAGATGTAGGACTGTTGTGTCTTATGGGTTGAGCTGATACCCACTGCTGAACACATCAAAAAATAATATTGGAATACTGAAACGCTGGAATGACGAAGGGTCTGGATATTGGAATGTTGGCATATTTGATGAGTGGATGGTTGGAATGATAGAAGGTTTCAGTGCCGTAACAATGGAATAATGAAACTTTTCTTTTTTTATATATTCTGCATCTCACTGGCGGCACAGATTAAGAGCATCACAGCAGATCACAAGTGGTTCCGATGGCAGAGAAATAGTTATTGTGATAGAGAAAGGATGATGAGAAAAAAGCGAAAATCAGTAACTATAAGGAAATATTTTTATATCCTGGGGAACATCACTAACATATGTAGTAAGACCACAGTACAATTCCCTTTTTCTATGTTCTTCTTTGCCAATAACTCTTCACCTTTTTCTGTCCAACTCTGCAGTCCTCCTCTCTTCCTCTTCCTCTTCCTGCTCCTCCTCCTCCTCCTCCCCCTTCTCCTCCTGATCATCATCATCATCATCATCATCATCGTCATCACTATCCACAAACCACCTGTCAACTCACAAGGCGTAGATGTACTGTTCTGTCGGATTGAACTGGATCCAGGATGTCCGGCCCAGACTCTGTCCCTGTAACGTTTTGAAAAGCAGTCGCAGATTCCTTGTGTTGCCATCCTCGAGGTCCATAAACATGTCCTGGGGTATGGCCAGCCGATACACATGACCGGTCATCTGTGGGAGGTTAGAAGAGAAGTTTAGAGGCTGGAAAACAGAAGGCAAAAGCTGGAGGAACGAGACTTGAGACTGAAGAGGTGAGGGAAGATAGGTACAGGGAGGAGAAGTCAAACGAGAGCTAAGGGGTGAAGTTAAGGGTTGGAGGAAGGTTAGAGTGGAGTTTAAAGGTTGGAAAATAGAAGAGAAAAGTTGGAGGCATGAGATTTGAGAAAGAAGAGTTGAGGGAAGATAGGTAGGGGGAGGGGAAGTCAAAGGAGAGGTTAGGGGTGAAGTTAGGGGTTGGAGGAAGGTTAGAGTGGAGCTTAGAGGTTGTAAAATAGAAGAGAAAAGTTGGAGGAACGAGATTTGAGAGGGAAGAGGTAAGGGAAGATAGGTAGGGGGAGGGGAAGTCAAAGGAGAGGTTAGGGGTGAAGTTAGGGGTTGGAGGAGAGGTTAGAGTGAAGCTTAGAGGTTGGAAATAGAGGAGAGAAGTTAAAGGGGACAGATGTGTGAGGGAAGAGGTGAGGGATGATAGGTAAGGGGAGGGGAAGTCAAGGTAGAGGTTACAGATAAAGTCAGGGGTTGGAGGAGAGGTTAAATGTTACAGGTGAGTCAGAGGAGGGGCTAGGGGTGAGGTTTGATGTTAGAAATGATAATAGAGGACACAGATGAGGTTGGAGGATAGAGATGAGGTAAAAAATTAGAGGTTAGACACGTTGATGAACCTATCTGGCCTGTAAGAGGTGAATATGAAACCTGGTGGACTGTAGGCTCAGGGTGCATTGACATCCATGATCTTACTTTTAGGGGACAGGGTGGGAATGAGGGACGTTTGTATGGATGGGCAGTGGAAGTACCTGGTTATATCGCTGCCACCACAAGAAGGCATCCCTATCCAGCACCTCGGCATTAAAAAAAAATTGCGCTTCCTATGTATTAATTTCCCTTGTATCTAGTTCTCAATGATCCTTTCCATCACCTTCACTGCCTCATGTAACAATTTTAACCTGCAGAAATAACCCCTCTCAACAACATCACATGACCTTCACATACATTCACATTTACACTTGTCAGCCAATTCTTAGGTACTGCTTCTTCCTCCATACCTACATTTAGCAAGCCAATTACAATTTTCACGTCTAAATTCCCAGCAGCTTTGAGCATCCAAGCCACTATTTTCAATGTACAAGCTTCCTAATCTAACTATACTCTGTTTACTTTAACTAGGTGTAAACTGTCATCCCGCCATCTGGAATGCTGACGTCTAACAGGGGAAGGACACTAGAATTCAGTGCTAGTCAGGAAGAAGTGCTCTGCAAAGGCTGTTGAGTTGTGGTAATGTCTTGTTCTATCTCCACAGTAAATGAACAGCACATCCTTCCAACTGCACTGCCTATCTATCTGTCTATCTATCTATCTGTCTATCTATCAGTTTACCTATCTATCTATCTGCTGCCAGATGCCTTAATCCCATAAGGGGTGGCCACAAACATATCACCTCCCCATCACTTTGTCTCCTGTCATTTGGCTGCTCTTCCTCCAATTCCGACCCCATTCTCTCGTATATCTCTTCACTCCATCCCTCCACCTCATCCTTGGTTTCCCCCTCCCCCTCCACCTCACACATATGCACTCTCCTTGTCAGTCTCTTCATCTCCTTCCTCTCCATATGGCCAAACCATCCCAGAGCAGGTATTTCTGTCAACACTTTCCAACACATCCACATCAGTACCACAACACACCTTCACTTCCTTATTTGTCTGTCTGTCTATCCACTAACTCCACACGCATCTTTCAAATATGTTCAAACTCCTCCTCTTAAATCTCAATTGGTTGGCCGTACACTGGTTCAGCAGTACTTATACTCTCCCTGTCACAGTCAACTTCTCCCTTCAGTAAATTCAGCAAATGGAGAAGAATACCTTCATGTGGTGGCAATGATATGACTGGGTGGTGGAGTTGCCCATTTCTACCGGACAAGCATCCCCCAGTCCCCTCATCCCACTATAGAATGAACACAGACTGGAGAAGTAGAGCAATTCTGGCCTGCAGTTCACCGAGTTCATGTTCAGATGAGCCTGGCATTGCAACTACAACAGTACAGTGATACTACTGTGACAATGCCGACTTATATCTACATTTTCAGCAGCTGATATTTCTGCAATATTTCTGACCAATTACTCACTGACCAGATGATGATATTCCTGTACCATTAACATACCCATATTTATACTCGCCTTTCTTTTACGGGGAAAGAACTGTAAATCAATCAATCCTCTAATTTTACTACACTTGGCCATCATCCGAGCTGAGAGAGGTAAGGATTTTTTTTTTTTTTTAGGGAGAAATGGGTCTCCTTGATTACTATACAAAGTGACCCTTCAATCAGACTACCTTGGCCATCAACTGAGGTAAAGGGAGTTAGGGAGTCTTATCAGGTTAGAATGAATGCACTGAACTTAGCCACTGACTGAGCTGGAAGGGGCTAGGGATCTTCAGTAGGTTCAAACACACACACTACACTCTGCCATCAACTGAACTGAAAGAGATCGGACATCCTTGTCTGGTTAGAGCAAACGTACTACACTTGGTCATCAAACTGAGCTGTAAGGCGTTAGGGATCTTCATCAGCTTAGAACAAACACACTATACCCACCCAAGCCAGCTTCTGTATACGAGTCCTGACACGTGGAGGGAAGTTCTTGACCCCAACCTCAGTGCTGACCTCCACAACTGGCTCCAGGGGTCGGGTTGGGGCGATGGTGGAAGGCGTTGGCTGTGAGAGCGGCGTGGTGGTCTCCGCCTGTGGGAGGGAGTCAAAATTAGTTGCTGCAAACCTTTAACTCCACGGTTGACTCTCCATATTTGTGGCTTCAGTTTTTGCAACTTCATTTATTGGAGGGTTAGTAAAGTACTTCAAAATACAGCAGCTTAAGGTGTGTTTTTGGTTGATTTAAAACTTCCATTATTAAAGCACTCTTTCTAGACAATCTGTCCCCCTATAGCCAGATGCCTTAACCCTGTATGAGGTGGCCACAAACACACTGCTTCCATGTCATCCTGTCCTCTACAATGTGGCTGCCCTCCCTGCAACTCACACCCTCCATGGACTTAATGGCAAAAGAATATCAATAAAAAAAAAATGAAGTTATAATGGGGGTTTATTGTACATTCATTATTTCATCCCTTTCTACAATTATTTATATTTTAACCATCCTTATCCATTACCATCCACACCTCTTCTTCCACCCTAGGATGGGGTATAGTAGGGTCCACAGAGCCAGAAAAAAATGGTAAATGAAACAAGCCTATGTGTGCTACAATGAATGGGCCAAGCGCTCCTTCACTCACTTCATTATATCATTTCCACATGTGATAGTGTTAGGAGAAATACACTGCGGTGGTTTGGCCATGTGGAGGGGATGAATGAGAGACTAATAAGGAGAGTGCATCTGAGTGAAGTGGAAGGGGGGAAGGAGGGGGAGGCCAATGAACTAATGAGGAGAATGTATGTGAATGAACTGCAGGGGGGGTAGAGGGAAGGGGAGGTCAAGGATGAGATGGAGGGATAGCATGAAGTGGTCTATGAGAGAGGGGGGTGTGGGCTGGGAGGAGGGCAGTGAAGTGGCAGGGGACAAGGTGACAGGGAGGTGATTTGTTTTTGGCCACCCTTTATGGGATTAAGGTGTCTGGCAATAGATAGAGTGATAGATAGATAGATAGATGGACAAATATCTGGTGGTCAAAAGTATATAATAGAATGATGCCTGGTGGTTTAGTGGGTTACGGTGCTTCAACCAGATAGAGCCTGTAAGGGTTCCATCTGAGGGGTGGTTGGGGTTTATAGCTCACATAATGCTACTCAGGGGCATGTGAGGCTGGTCACCTTTCCCCTAAGTGTTGGGACTAAGTAGCCTAACCATGGGACCCTACTCTCCTCTTTATATGAGTCAAAATGGGACTGGATGATGATGATGATGATGATGATGATGATGATGATGGCGACGATGATGATGGCGACGATGATGATGGTGGTGATGATGTTGATGAAGAATGTACGGATGTGAATATCAGAGGTTTGTACCAACACTCAATCACTGACAGGAAGGCTATGTGGAGAACTATTGGAAAAAACGTTATTCCTGAACCTGATTGATTTCTCTCTCTCTCTCTCTCTCTCTCTCTTTTCCCCTTCCCTCTCTCTTCTTCATTTCCTTTCTCTCCTTTTCATTTAATCCTACTCTCTCACTCGTGTGCATCTCCCATTGGTCAAATCCTACATGATACATATACGCTGAAATGCATTCAATTTTTTCGCCAGCATCTCTCTCTCTCTTTCTCTCTCTCTCTCACCAGTGCATATCCCTGTAGGTCTCACTCCACGCAAAACATGTACATCTAAATACAGCATACTCCATTCAGTTTCTCATCAATGCATGTCCTTAAATCCTTATCTCTCTCTCTCACTCCCTCACCATCCTTCTCTTTCTCTCTCTCTCTCTCTCTCCCTCAACATCTCTCTCTTTCTCTCTCCCATTCTCTCCCTCTCTCTACCCTTCTCTTCTCCGCTTCTCACCGTCATGGTAGGGTGCGTTGTGATGGATGGTTCAAGGTGTGGAGTGTATGAAGGTGTGGTGGTGGGCTGGTGGGGTGTGGCTGTTTGGTAGGTCACCGTCGGACTTGCTTCAACCACCAGACGCGTTGGTTTGACAGGTACCTGGATATCAGAAGCCGGTTTGGTTACGTTTGGTTACAAATGGTTTAGTTTGGTTCGGTTTGGGTTGGATTGGGTTGGGTTGGTTTGGGTTGGGTTGGCTTATGGGAATTTGTTCATTATCAACACAATCTTCATTAACATCTGTACTATACTTATCATCAACAGTATTATCATTATTCATAGTCACAGGCATTATTGATACCTAACAGTCATCAACAACACCCCACCACAGACATAAAGTGCATTCTCTCTCCCTCTCCCTCCCTCTCTCTACACTCACATAGACGGGTGTGGAGACAAGGACAGGCGTGAAGTGCATCTGAGAGCCGTCCACACCGCCCCTGTCCTGTGGTCTTGGTGTGGCTGACGACTCAGGGAAGACAGGGGTGGCGAGAGGAGGCACCACTCTGAAAGGGCCAAGCTCTGTATTAACACTCTCAGGCTCTGGAGGGGTTACATAGAGCATTAACTTATACTTCCAAGCTCCTAGGACTTGCTTCACCTGGCCTTTGATTTCTTCTTCCTTGCATAAAAAAAAAATTGTGGACAATGGGATAAGTGGGCATGACTACAGAAGAGACAACTCAGAAAGACTGAAGGCTAGAGAGATATATGAGGGAGGGAAGTGTGAGTTGGAGAGAAGACAGACAAATGGCACAAGACACAGAGACATGGATGTACTTTGCTTGTGACCATCATTTATGGGATTTTGGTGTCTGGCAATACATAGATAGATAGATACGTGTAGACAGAAGTTACTGACTCAAGTCAATTCAACATTTAAATGATACTGATAGATATACAACAGTTCTAAGGTGTAATATGTTAAATAAGTTGGTGGGGAAGAGGTGCTAAGCTGTCTCCTGTGACACCTAGAGCAAGGGACTCATACCTGCTCTCGGGTTCAATTGGTTCTTCAAGGTCGTAAGCAGAGAGCACATCGCCATCCGTTTCATCACCATAGTCATAGTAGTCATAATCAGGATAGTAATCAGGGTTGTACTCCAGATCTCCCCCTTCCTCGTAGTTGCCTGAGTATTCAGCTTGACGACGGATGCGCTTCGTTCGGGGCTGGACCTGCGGGGATACACACTGGTGAGGGAGTAGAACTGAATACTGTACATTTTGGAGTAGTTGTTTGTGTTTTGTAAGGGTTCAGCCAATGGGGATTTGCACTGATGAGGGAACAGAAAGAATTACATTTGACATATGCACTTTATGCAGGGTTAGACCTATTGCTGAGACACACTAGTGAGAGAACAGAATTTCAACACTTCAGTGTGTGTGCTTTGTATGTGACTGGATTTTTTAGGAAAGAAACAACGGAAAGAGAGAACTAAGCATAGTTTGGTTCATGTGCTTTGCATGTGGTTAGTCCTGTTAGGGATATGCAATAAGTAGGAGAAAAGAAGTGAATCCATTCTGATGTATGCACTTTAGACAGGGCTAACCTATTGTGGTAACAGATTGGTAAGGGAATAGAACTTACCAATAATTCCAAAGTAAGTGATTTGTAACAGATTAGAACTATGATGGAGTCACACTGGTATGAGATAAAAATGGAATCCAATTTGATGTATGAACTTTGTAAGAGGTAAAATTTGTGGGAACAGGCACAGGTGGTTCAGTGCTTAAGATCACTCTCCACTAATCCTGAGGACCTGGATCTGAATCTCTTCATTGGTGGAGATTTTTCTTAACCTCAGGTAGACCCTGGGCTCATCCGGTATGCCGTAATGAGTACCTGCCAATCTACCATTGGGGGGTGGGATGCCTCCCTCATTATGCCTTGCATCACAGGGTCTGTCTATGACACTGCAGCTTGGAGGCTGCCACTTTGGCCATTTGGGATTGTGCAGGACCCTCGTTCCTGTGTGTGTACAGGATCCACCATCTTTCCACTTCCTGCATGATGCCCTGTGGTTCACAACTTAAAACCTTCATTTATTTGCCTTGTATGAGGCTGGACCTATGAAGAACATGTATTGGTCAGAGGGTAGCTGTGAATATATTTTGAAACATGCATTCTGTATGCAGCTGAGTCAAAGTGGGAGTCACACTGGTGACAGAGTAAATGGAATACAACTCGTAATATGTACTACACACAGGGCAGGAGCTGTAAAGAATACATAATGAAATCTTTAAACCATCAATGATCCCAAGACATAAGCATGAATGTAAATTACCTGTGTGACGTGCCATCCTAGAACCGGCACACCAAATGCTGCCTCAAAATCCCCATTCTTGGCACCGAGTTCGACCCAGTCAACCCGTCCCTGCCTGGCCTCCGACACCTCCCCCCGACACCCAACTGTCAGCTGGACCAATGAGTGTCCCACCCCACCCCGGCCCTGCCCCAGCTTGCTGCTCCCGGGGCCTGCCAGGGTGGCAGCATCTTCACTGAGAGGGTCAGAGTCATGTGGGGCAGCAACAAGTGATACCTGTGAAGAGGGCTGGACTGTAAGTTTGGTGGTGGTGGTGACAATGATGATATTTTATACTGTATTGTGATTGTTAATGCCGTTGATGTTGTTGTGATGGTGGTGGTGGTGGCTGCTTTGGTGGTGATTGTTTTTGTTATGGTGGGGGTGGTGGTGGTGGTAGTGATATGTTGTGGTGGGGGTGGTGGGGGTAGTTTTTGTTGCGGTGGTGGTGGTGGTGGTAGTTTTTGTTGTGGTGATGGTGGTAGTGATTTGTTGTGGTGCGGATGGTGGTGGTAGTTTTTCTGGTGACTGATCGTTGCTGTTGTGATAATGTGCTGGTGATGGTGGCTCTTGTGGCTATCCAAGGCAACATTGGACATTCAACAGACAACTTTTTAAATATATACCGCAAAATCAAGACCAAATCAGTGTTTACGAAGGTGATATAGTGACGATATACTACTGTACTCCTTTCACATTAACCTGGCCTCAGTTTTGTCATTCTGCGGCTTATTTCATATAGCTCAGTGGCAGAATAAGAGCGTACTTTGGCTTTACATCCTTACCATAGCACTTCTTTGTGACTAGCATCATATCCTAGTGTTAGTCTCTTATTATGGTTCAGTATTCAATGTAGAAACATGAAAATATTACCCAAGTTATAAATAAAGGGTAATGCTATGACTACTACTACTACTACTGCTACTACTACTACTACTACTACTATCTATCTGTCTATCTATCTATTGCCAGACACCTCAATCCCGTTCGGGGTGGCCACAAACAAATCGCCTCCACGTCGCCCTGTCCCCCGCCATTTCACTGCCCCGCTCCCAACTCACACCCCCCTCTCTCACACCTCTCCACCCCATCCCTTCATCTCATCCTCAGCCTCCCCCTCCCTCTTCCCCCCTCCACCTCACATACACTGTCTTCGTCAGTCTTTCACCCTCCATCCTCTCCACATGGCCAAACCACCTCAGCGTATTCCTCCTAACGCTTCCTATCACTACTACGACTACTACTAAAACCACAACCACTATCGCCACTCCTACTATCAAAAGTATTTCCACTATCACGCTGCTATCACCACAATTACTTAATTTACCCCTACAACTACCACCACAACTATTTCCACAACCACCACTACTACCATGACAACTACTTCCACCATCACACTACTACCACCACAACTACTACTTTCACCACCACTACTATCACGACAACTACTGTACTGTACTTTCATCATTACACTACTACCACCACAACTACTACTTTCACCACCACTACTACCATGACAACTACTTCCACCATTACACTCCTACGACCACAACTACTACTTCCACCACCATTACCACTACCACCACAGACGCACTACTAACCTCCTTTGTGCCAACCAGGAATGCCGCGGCTCTCAGAATGCGAATCCGATCTTTTGGCGTCAGTGATTGGAAGGCTTTGTTTAGTACAATGGATAGCACACTGATGTCTTCCTTCTCCTTACACCCGGCCTCCTGTCGCATACTCCGTGCTGAGGACAAAAAATAAATAAGTGAATATATGATAATACTAATAATCATCATTCATCATCATCATCATCATCATCCAGACTTCCTTTCCCACCCAAGGGCAGGGTGAGGAGTAGTAATGTCCAGACAGCCCAAATTTGCCCAATCCAATGGGCCACACTTCCATTCACTCACCATTCAAGCCCCCGGAATCCTGGCTCTATTGGATACGCCAAAAACATTCACCATGTTCTGTAGCTTTACATAAACGTATTCGATAGAGACAATAATCATCATAATCAATAATAACAATAATAATTATCTGTTTATCTTTCTATAGCCAGATGCCATAATCCTGTAAGGGGAGGCTGTTTATCTTTGAGTTAGTTGTTTTAAGGGGCGCGGCACTAACCCTTCACCAACCCACTTGCTGACACAAGGAACAAGTATGGGTTGGTTATATGATTACCACCCAGTGCTGTAAATGGTTTTCTGGCTTACAGGAAACCATTAGGCTTGTCACTCAATGTAAAGCCACCTGAAAAGGACAGAAGAGTAACAAGAAGTGACAGGAAAGATGGGAGAAATAGGAAGAGAGGAGGGCAGGCACAGAAAAAGAATGATAAAGGTGAAGGAAGAAGTAGGCAGCACTACATCAAGTGTTACAGCATTTCATTCTAACTTGGCCTCAAACTGCCATCTCTCCATCTTGAATGCTGAGTTGTAACAAGAGATTAATATATGGTGCTCGTCACAAAGAAGTGCTGTGGGAAGGATGTAGAGGGTCATTTAATTTTACTCTGCCACTGAGCTCCATGAAATATGCTAAATAAATGAAACCTGGGCCAAGTTACGGTGAAAAAACGACATTTTTGGATTTAATGGCAAAGGGTTGTCCACAAACATCACATCCCAGCTCACTCAGCATTAGTTACCAATGTCTACTCTAAATTAGGTACTGGAGAGGGATGCCTTCATGTGATGGCACTGATATAACTGGGTGGTGGAGCTGCCTGGCTATACAAATGTTCCATACCTCTCTCCCTAGCCACCCAGAAGACAGATGATGGACTGCAGGAGAGGGAAAACATCCGCCTGTAGTCCACTGGGTTAACATGAGGCTACTACCACCACTACTATAGTCGCGGCGCATGACTCTGAGTTTGTCATTATCGTACACTGGCAACCTACCATTCAAAAGTGCGTCCAATTTCATATCATATACACGAATCATATTATTATGAACGAATATACTATACACGAATATTATTATACACGAACATGTTATACATGAATCACAGGTGTCTCCTATTATATATGAAATCAGATGCACTTTTGAATGGTAGGTTGCCAGGGCACGATAATAACCTCAGGCGCGCCGTGACTATATTACTAATACTACTAAAACCACAAATACTACTGCTACTACTACTGCTGCCCTACAGCCTTTTCTACTTCCTATAACCCATTTCATGCTTCACAATGTCTACTTTCAACATATCTACCCTTCAAATCCGAGAGAACTACGACAAGGGAGTAAAACAAACTTGATCCAAGAGTCTGACCAGCACGAGGCTCCTTAAAGTCTGGCACAACTCTAGGTATATTGACGATGACTGACAAACACTTGACACATTCCGAGCTGGGTCACTTTTTCAAGATTTTCGGCTCTACGATGGCTTATTATTATTAATTTTCTCTTTTCCTTTCTCTCCATTTCATCCATTTTCTTTTCCACTTCTCTCTCTTTCTTTTTTTAATCCATTTTCTTTTCTTCTTCTTCTTCTCTCTCTCTTTTTTAAATCTAGCTTTCTTTTTCTTTCCTCCTCTGTTCATTGCATCTCCTATCTTGTGTGCCTTGTGGGCGGCTCAGTCTGCTGGTGTGGGGTAAAGACTTATGGATGCTTCTTTAACCTATCTATCCATATATCCACCTATCTCTCTCTCTCTCTCCCTCTCTCTCTTTCTCTCTCTCTCTCTCTCTCTCTCTCTCTCTCTCTCTCTATCCATCTATCTACCTGTCTATCTGCTGCCAAATGTCCTAATACAGTACTATGATAAATAATGTGCAAAATAAATCACTAAGGGAATGGTGCTTGGGATTCCTAAGTTGACAAGGGTACGGATCATGGAGTGGCTGTGGAATGTGTCAGTTGAGCTCAATATAGTAGTAGTAGTAGTAGTTATAGTAGTAGTGGCAGTAGTAGTCAATCAATCAATCAATCAATCGTCTTTATTTCGTATCTCGTGATACATAAAATATAATACATTTCATCATCATAAATACTATAGATACTCCTTTACAATTGAATTTAATAAAATATTTACAATAAATAAATCCTTAACAATCAGATCGAGGAGTTGATCCAATTTCATTAATTAAAAAAAAAAAAATAAATAAATAAATTCAATATATACAATTTGCATACCAACACATTCAGTATCAACTGTTATACATCTTTTTCGAAATTTACATTAACTCCACACCACTTATTTCCTCATGGTTCTGCACCCACTGAATTCTGGCATTTATAATGTCCACAGAGTTATCCAATATATCTATCTCATATTTATCATAAAAATATTTCAATAAATGAGGAACATGGTGGCCAGAGGACTGATAAAATAACCTAAAAACCGCATTATTCTTTCTACTTAGGGCTTTACAATACCTAGCTTGCACTAGGGCAACATGGTGTCTAAGTAAAAGTAGTCCTGCTGCCTTAGATATACTATGATTACTTATTAATCTTGGGACATTATATATTTTCTTAAGAGCATTTGCAAATGCACTTTCAAAGCTTCTGAATACATTGCTTTTAAGCATATCTTTCATATTCCAAATACTTAAACCATAGTCAGGGACACAGTATGCTTTAAACAAATACAGTAACGTCTGTGCATTAACGTTCTTAAATTTTCTAATTACTGAATTAAATTTAGCATAAAATGAGTTCAATCTGAAATAAATATCTTGATTATCAGAAAAGTTGTCTTGAATTACATGGCCTAAATATTTGTATTCATTTACCACTTCATAACAATTTAAATAACGGATACCTTGTGCCTGTTTCTTATTATGTTGAAATATAACAATTTTTGATTTATCATTGTTAATTCTTAAATTAAGACTATTAATATTCTGTTCAAATATGTCACACAAATATAGAATATGCTCTTCACTATCAGCTAGTAATGCTATATCATCAGCATATGCAATTGCATTCAATCTAACAACCCCAAGTAGTAGTGGCAGTAGTAGTAGTAGTAGTAGTAGTAGTAGTTATAGTAGTAGTGGCAGTAGTAGTAGTAGTAGTTATAGTAGTAGTGGCAGTAGTAGTAGTAGTAGTAGTAGTAGTAGTAGTAGTAGTAGTGGTGGTGGTGGTGGTGGTGGTGGTGGTGGTGGTGGTGGTATCAGCAGTAGTAATGGTATTAGTGGTAGTAATTGTAGTAGACTAGTAGTAGTAGTAGTAGTAGTAGTGATCATAAAAGCAGTAGTAGTAATAGTGGTGGTGGTGGTGGTGGTGTTGGTAGTGGTAGCAGAAGTAGCAGTAGTAGTAGTAGTAGTAGTAGTAGTAGTGAACCCAGTGGAATACAAGCTTAAATTGCCCTTATCCTGTTAACCATCCTCCTCTTGGGGGATAGGGAAGGAGTTGAGGGACGTTTTGCATACCAAGGCAGTGGAGCCGCCTGGATATATCAGTGCCACCACGTGAAGGCCTCCCTGTACTCGGGCTGAAGGGGTTGAAGGTTGAAATGTTGCCCATGTGTCAATGATTATAGGAAACAGCTGTGAAATGATGGGTAATTATCCTCTCTCTCTCTCTCTCTCTCTCTCTCTCTCTCTCTCTCTCTCTCTCTGTGACATGGGATTCTTCTTTGCACA
>NC_136956.1:175974-178474 GCF_032717465.1 Coenobita brevimanus
GAGATCCGTGACGTCACCAGCCTCTCCACCAATCACAGGGCGAGATCCGTGACGTCACCAGCCTCTCCACCAATCAGAGTGAGGGATATAAGTGACGTCACGGGCACCCAGCGATGAGTCAGCCAGAGAGTTGGTACCCACGCTAGAGTTGCCAATTTAGCGGCTTTATAATTGAGATATTTTACTCTTTTTAGCATCTTATCAAATTTTAGCAAGGATTCTAGCTTTTCATTTAATTTAGCAGCGGTTTCTATAAATAATTTGACACTTAGCGAGTTTCTAACACCCTCTGATAGCAAGTTTTCCGACCTCTGTGATTCCGTTTTCTTCGACGCCCAGCGGCCATTACGTGACGTCACATGCCTCTCCACCAATCAGAGGGCGAGATGGATGTGACGTCAAAAGCCTCTCCACCAATCAGAGGGCGAGATGGATGTGACGTCACCAGCCTCTCCAACAATCAGAGGGCAGGAGGAGCGTGATGTCACAGGGATGAGTCAGCCAATGAGCGCGATAAAAACGCTAATCCCAGTCATGGGCGCTAAGTGAACGAAGATTTACGGTGTTCTTTAGATCCCATCCAATTTAGATCGCTGTCGCCTCATATTCCATCACTTTCTAAGACATTTTCACAGCACTTCGTCTCCACTGGGGTTAATTAAGGATATTTTTGCACGGACAGAGTTTCCCATCCAAAGTGAAGGTTAGGTCTGAAAATCATTGCCAGTGGTGCCATATTTCTCTCCGCTAAACATGGCACATATCTTCGTCCTTTCGCAGCTGCTTTGACGTAGCTCAGAGTCGGACTAGGGACAACACCACGGCTCCGCATCCTTTTCCAAGCACTTCTTCGTGACTAGCTTCATGTTCTGGTGCTCATTCCCAAAACTCAACACATTAAATGGAGATATGGCAACTATAAGCCAAGTTAGAGTGAACGGAGTATTGACGCGCTTTTAAAATGTTTGGGACATGTTTACAAAACTTGATTTTTATGGCAAGACCAAGGATAAACAGCCTCCTTGACCGATGAGAGAGAGAGAGAGAGAGAGAGAGAGAGAGAGAGAGAGAGGCTGTTTAGACCACACATCAACGAGGCATGAGAGAGAGAGAGAGAGAGAGAGAGAGAGAGAGAGAGAGAGAGAGAGGGAGGCTGTTTAGACCAGGCATAGAGAGAGAGAGAGAGAGAGAGAGAGAGAGAGAGAGAGAGAGAGAGAGAGGCTGTTTAGACCACATATCAACGAGGCATGAGAGAGAGAGAGAGAGAGAGAGAGAGGGAGGCTGTTTAGACCAGGCATGAGAGAGAGAGAGAGAGAGAGAGAGAGAGAGAGAGAGAGAGAGAGAGAGAGGCTGTTTAGACCACACATCAACGAGGCATGAGAGAGAGAGAGAGAGAGAGAGAGGCTGTTTAGACCACACATCAACGAGGCATGAGAGAGAGAGAGAGAGGCTGTTTAGACCACACATCAACGAGGCATGAGAGAGAGAGAGAGAGAGAGAGCACAACCCCGAGCGTGAGACAAGGGCGAGACAATGCGAGAAAAAACGAGATAATGCGAGAAAAACACAACAAAAACAGAATAATGATCCCTTCACTTCTTGAGAGAGAGAGAGAGAGAGAGAGAGAGAGAGAGAGAGAGAACGAAACGTGATACATGAGAGGACTGCATGGGATTAACAATGAGAGAGAGAGAGAGAGAGAGAGAGAATGGAAAACAAGGAAGGAAAAGGCATGAGGCAGATGGCAGAGTAGGGTAGGGTCAGGGCAGGGTAGGGTAGTGCAGGGTAGGGTAGGGTAGTGCAGGGTAGGGTAGGGCAGGGTAGGGTAAGGCAGGGTAGGGTAGGGTAGGGTAGGGTAGGGTTAAGAGAGAGGTAAATACAGGCCTACACCCCTCCTCAGCCTCAGCAGTTGTGTCTAAAAGGGAAAATCAGCAAAGTCAGCAGAGTTAGCAGGTTAGCAGTAGTCAGCACACCTCTTGCTGAGTCTCCATCTCTCTCTCTCTCTCTCTCTCTCTCTCTCTCACACACACACACACACACACACACACACACACACACACACACACACACACACATGCTGAAAGGAGTAGTAACAAGGAGAGATCTTTGAGAAAAGAAAAAACAGGAGGAGGAGGAGGAGGAGGAGGAGGAGGAGGAGGAGGAGGAGGAGGAGGAGGAGGAGGAGGAAGGGAGAGGGAGGAGGAGGGATGGAGATGAAAAAAGAAGGATAGATATAAAATTGGATTCCAGAGCACTTCTTCGTGACTAGCATAATATTCTAGTGTTAATCTCTTGTAATATTTTGGCAGTTTTAGGCCAAGTAAACATGAAAGGAGTGTAGAGAGAAGGAAAACATATGAAGTACTTAACACACTGCAAGGACACACACTCTCTCTCTCTCCGTGTGTGTGTGTGTGTGTGTGTGTGTGTGTGTGTGTGTGTTTCTGTCTGTCTGTCTCTTTTTGTGTTCGTGTGTGTGTGTGTGTGTGTGTGTGTGTGT
>NC_136956.1:183474-188474 GCF_032717465.1 Coenobita brevimanus
AACAAGGGGTTCAAAACTGACCCCTGAAGCACACCAACATTCACGGAAAACTCATCACTCAAATCTCCATTCACTCTTACCTGGGTGTGAGCACAAACATACATGGCCATAAGCACCCGAACCAGCCTCTCCTCGATCCCTGGCTTCCTCATTGCCCACTTCACCACCCCTCTAGGGACTCTGTCAAAGGCCTTCTCCATATCAACAAAAACAAAATAAAGATCCCTTCTCCTACCAATATATTTTTCCTGAAGCTGTCGAACAATGAATATGGCATCAGTGGTCCCCCTACCTGGCATAAACCCACACTGCATCTCATCAATAATAAATATAATAATAATAATAATAATAACTAATAATAATAATAATAATAATAATCATAATAATAATAATAGTAGTGGTAGTAGTAGTAGTAGTAGTAGTAGTGGTGGTGGTGGTGGTGGTGGTGGTGGTGGTGGTGGTGGTGGTGGTGGTGGTGGTGGTGGTGGTGGTGGTGGTGGTAGTAGTAGTAGTAGTAGTAGTAGTAGTAGTAGTAGTAGTAGTAGTAGTAGTAGTAGTAGTAGTAGTAGTAGCCACAGGTTCATCTGAAACGTGAACTTAGTGGACTGCAGGCTGAAGTTACCCCCCTCCTGCAGTCCACAGTCCTGTGTGTGTGTGTGTGTGTGTGTGTGTGTGTGTGTGTGTGTGTGTGTGTGTGTGTGTGTGTGTGTGTGTGTGTGTGTGTGAGAGAGAGAGAGAGAGAGAGAGAGAGAGAGAGAGAGTAGTTAAGTAGGTTATATCTAAACCCCACCTCTCTCTCTCTCTCTCTCTCCTTCTCTCTCTCTCTCACTCTCTCTCTCTCTCTCTCTCTTCAATTTTCTTAACCTAGATATCTGACCCGCCTTTCCATTGTCCCCTTGATTGAGAGAGAGAGAGAGAGAGAGAGAGAGAGAGAGAGAGAGAGAGAGAGAGAGAGAGAGAGAGAGAGAGAGAGAGAGAGAGAGAGAGAGAGAGAGAGAGAGCGAGAGAGAGAGAGAGAGATAACATAATCATCCTCAAGCACACTCTTCCTTCCCCACATACCTACCTACCTACCTACTTACGTCCCTCCCTCCCTGCATACCTACCTACCCACGCAGCTACTTACCTACCTCAGTACCTATCTTCCCTGTCTTCCTATCAGTACATACCTACCTACTTACCAACCTACCTACCTACCAACCTACCTACCTACCTACCTACCTACCTACCTACCTACCTACTTACCTCCCCCCTTCCTTATCGTTCTACCTGCCTACCTACCAACTTTCCTACCTGTCTACCTACCTACTTACCTACCTACCTACCTCCTACCTACCTACCTCCTACCTACCTACCTACTTACCTCCCCTCTTCCTTATCGTTCTACCTGCCTACCTACCTACCTACCAACCTACCTACCTACATACCTACCTACTTACAAAACCAAGCGCGGTATTGAATGTGTTATCGCTAATATTAAACTGATGTCTGATGCTGATTCCTCTCTCTCTCTCTCTCTCTCTCTCTCTCTCTCTCTCTCTCTCACACACACACACACACACACACACACACACACATTTCGTTAATATTAATCTGATGTTCGTTACTGATTCCTCTCTCTCTCTCTCTCTCTCTCTCACACACACACACACACACACACACACACACACACACACACACACACACACACACACACACACACATTTCGTTAATATTAATCTGATGTTCGTTACTGATTCCTCTCTCTCTCTCTCTCTCTCTCTCTCTCTCTCACACACACACACACACACACACACACACACACACACACACACACACACACACACACACACACACACACACACACACACACACACACACACACACACATTATTTACTGTCTGATGATGATGATCATGATGATGAATTGGAGCGAGAGAGAGAGAGAGAGAGAGAGAGAGGATGGTGACCTGCTAGCTTCCGCCACTGCCACTTTAATTTCTCTCTCTCTCTCTCTCTCTCTCTCTCTCTCTCTCACACACACACACACACACACACAAAGCATAAGAAGCAGATTAAGACGCTTCCTAACACCGTTTTATTGGTGAATTATTCCCTGTATTTCACCTTTCTCTCTCTCTCTCTCTCTCTCTCTCTCTCTCTCTCTCTCTCTCTCACGTGATCGTAATTTGTCTCTGTCAAGTTGCGCAGGACAGAGAGAGAGAGAGAGAGAGAGAGAGAGAGAGAGAGTGATCTATATTAAGCGACAGGACATAAGAGAACAGGGCAGGGCAGGGTAAGGCAGGGTAAGGCAGGGCAGGGCAGGGCAGGGTAAGGCAGGGCAGGGCAGGGCAGGGCAGGGCAGGGCAGCAGAATAAACAGGGGGGGGTGTAAGGTAAGCAAACTATGAACACATCCATCCACACCCCTAGAGGGAGGGGAGGGAGGGGAGGGGAGGGGAGGGGAGGGGAGGGGAAGAGAGAGAGAGAGAGAGAGAGAGAGAGGAGGAGGGAACACTTAAATTAACTTAATCTTATCCAGTCCATTTCAACCCCCCCCCTCTCTCTCTCTCTCTCTCTCACACACACACACACACACACACACACACACACACACACACATCTCTTTCCATCGAACCATCCATACATACCGGTACATACATACGTACGGTACATAGACAGACAGACAGACACACACACACACACACACACACACACACACACACACACACACACACACACGCTATAATACTTCTAATACTATGGATATACATCTTAGCACGGACCAAGTTGCAACTCTCTCTCTCTCTCTCTCTCTCTCTCTCTCTCCATTCACATTACTCACTCCCAATCCACTCCCCCCCCCACAAACATACACTTACACATACATACACATCCTGCCTTTCACCCCTACACAAACATACACACACATACATAACCTAAACACACACACACACAAACACACACATGATCGTGACTGTGAATGATGATGATGATGATGATGATGATACGTAAGAGCAACCACTATCAAATTATATTCATCATCCACTCACTTGATGTAGTGCTGCCTACTTCTTCCTTCACCTTTATCACTTCTGTCTGCCCTCCTCTCTTCCTACTTCCATCATCCACTCACTTGATGTAGTGCTGCCAACTTCTTCCTTCACCTTTATCATTCTTTTTCTGTGCCTGCCCTCCTCTCTTCCTATTTCTCACCATCATCCACTCACTTGATGTAGTGCTGCCTACTTCTTCCTTCACCTTTATCATTCTTTTTCTGTGTCTGTCCTCCTCTCTTCCTATTTCTCCCATCTTTCTTGTCACTTCTTATTACTCTTCTTTCCTTTACAGGTGGCTTTACATTGAGCGACAAGCCTAATGGTTTCCTGTAAGCCAGGAAACCATTTACAACGCTGGGTGGTAACCATATAACCAACCCACACGTGTTCCCAACGAGTCAACAAGTGGGTTGGCGGAGGGTTAGTGCCCCTCCCCGTAAAACAACTAACTCAACGACAAACGGACACCCTTTATGGGATTATGGCGTCTGGCTATAGACAGACAGAAAGACAGACTGACTGACAGATATATAGACAGAATTTGGGCCTACATGAAAGTTCAGAAAATCGACACTGATAATTTTCATCGTACTTACATAAATCGCGTTCTTAAATTACATGCAAAAACTGGCATAATATCAAGAACTTTGCGAATCGTAAAAAATGGCCGGTCTTCATACTGTCCTTTCATTGTTTAAGTCAAAGCTGAAACATAACATTGCTCTATAAATACTTGATCTTATGGCAAAGCTATTTTCGCTATATATTTTGCTAGTTTAACATCGATCTATGCTAATACTACAAAAATGATTAATGTCGAGGTTTTGGCGCGCCTTGTAGCCCGGCTCAGAATTCGCAAGTGTTCAAATCACGGAATCCTCTGCATGAAAACTACCCGCCATCACCAGAACCATTACGTCTGAACTAAATATATCGTTCCATCATCGCCATTTCGTAAACCAGCAAACATTTCCGTCGAGGGAGTGACGACGACTTGAATTTCAACGGATGCGAACGCGGGCGAGTGACGTCAGCTGATGATGTAAACAAAAGCAGGATCAACTGATTCATATCGCCCCTAACCTCTCTTCAGTCTCTGCTATACGCTTTTCACCTTAACTTGGCCCAGATTTTCGTCCATTTGCTGCTTGTTTCACGTAGCTCAGTGGCAGAAACGACTCTAAAATCCTCTCCACAGCACTTCTTCGTGACTATAATTCCTTCACCTTTACTTGGCCAAGATTTTCTTCCTTTTAGCTGCTTGTCTTTCGTAGGTCAGTGGCAGAACAAAGACAATGCTTCGTTTCAACATCCTTTCCATTGAACTGTGTGTGTGTGTGTGTGTGTGTGTGTGTGTGTGTGTGTGTGTGTGTGTGTGTGTGTGTGTGTGTGTGTGTGTGTGTGTGTGTGTGTGTGTGTGTGTGTGTGTGTGTGTGTGTGTGTGTGTGTGTGTGTGTGTGTGTGTGTGTACTACAACTGCTCAGGATGAAGATGGCAATTTTAGGCCAAGTTAAAATAAGGGTAGATTCGATTTCTATACACGCAAACTAAATCGCTCAGCAGGAGGTGTTAAGATGACTCCCAAGCTGCCCAATATCCCACAGCGAGAGGGGAAATGACGTCAATGAAAGAGGATACGAGGGTGTGGGTGTGATGACTAATAAAAATAATATATGCATGTACTGTAACGCACCGCTTGCACATGACTGATGCGAAGGGGCGGCTGGGCGGTAGTTTAGTGGGGTTAGGAAGCTTACTAACACCCACGGCCGTGTACGAGGGCGGGGGGTTTGGGGGTGAAGGCTCCCCATTTGGAAAGAATGAAAAAATCGACTGAAAATTGTAAAAACGCAACTCAAATTCATCAAATCCTGTCAAGATTGTTATGATGGAAAGCTAAAAGGAAAAGTTAAAAAGTTCTACTGAATAAACGAATGAACGGAATGAAAATACCGGTAATACT
>NC_136956.1:200974-203474 GCF_032717465.1 Coenobita brevimanus
TGACTATCCCCATTGTCTTCCTCTCTCTCTCTCTCTCTCTCTCTCTCTCTCTCTCTTTCTCTCTATCTCTCTTTCTCTCCACAATGACTATCCCCATTCTCTCTCTCTCTCTCTCTCTCTCTCTCTCTCTCTCTCTCTCTCTCTCTCTCTCCACAATGACTATCCCCATTCTCTCTCACTCTCTCTCTCTCTCTCTCTCTCGACCTGTGACCTATCTCCCCCTCTATCAGGTCACTCAAAGGTCAAGAGGTCAAGGAGGAAAAATAGACACTATTATGGATGTTTCCCCATTGAGCAACACAGCTTGAGAGAGAGAGAGAGAGAGAGAGAGAGAGAGAGAGAGAGAGAGAGAGAGAGAGAGAGAGAGAGAGAGAGAGAGAGAGAAAGAAAGAAAGTGATTATTGACACTTATAAATTGACAAATACGTAGAGAGAGAGAGAGAAAGAAAGAAAGAAAGTGATTACTGACACTTATAAATTGACAAATAAGTGGATAGGTAGGTACGTAGAGAGAGAGAGAGAGAGAGAGAGAGAGATAGGGTACATATAATAGCAGTAATCTTAACCCCGCACTCCAACACTAGAGAAAGAATTTGTCTATAATCTTAAAGGGATTTTGTACCGTCTTTACCTGCCGTACTGTCGTCTCTCTCTCTCTCTCTCTCTCTCTCTCTCTCTCTCTCTCTCTCTCTCTCTCTCCATTGTCTGCCATATTCTCTCTCTCTCTCTCTCCACAATGAGTCACTGTCCTCATTATCTGCCATATTCTCTCTCTCTCTCTCTCTCTCTCTCTCTCTCTCTCTCTCTCTCCCTCCCTCCCTCCCTCCCTCTCTCTCTCTCTCTCTCTCTCTCTCTCTCTCTCTCTCTCTAACCTGTTTATTTATTTGTCACTAAATCACTTCCTCCCCCATTAAGTATCTGTCTGTCTGTCTGTCTGTCTGTCTCTCTCCACATATCCCTTCACATACTCCTCATATCCCTTCACATACTCCTCATATCCCTTCACATACTCTTCATAATGCTTCACATACTCCTCATATCCCTTCACATACTCCTCATATCCCTTCACATACTCCTCATATCGCTTCACATACTCCTCATATCCCTTCACATACTCCTCATATCCCTTCACATACTCCTCATATTCCCTCACATACTCCTTCACGTGGTGGCAGTATTTCAGCTGGCCACAGAATGCAAAAAAAAAATAAATCGCCAAAGAAAAGGTGTTAGGGAAGCAGGTGGTCTAATTATCACGTTCACCTTACACTTCTCCAGGTGCGTCTCGCGTCTTCTCGGGACGCCCACATTCACGCCCACACCAGCAGACTGAGCCACCAGACACGATAACATTAGGTGAGAAATACACCGAGTTGGTTGGGCCACGTGGAGAGGAGGGAGAATGAAAGACTAACTAGAAGAGTGTATGTGAGGTAGAGGGGGAGGGGGAGAGAGAGAGGCACAGACCAAGGATGAGGTGGAGGCACTGAGTGGAGTGATTTAGGAGGGGTGTGTGAGGTGGGGAGGGGGCAGCCACATGGTAGATAAAAGAGAGGAAGACGTGGAGGCGATTTGTTTTGGGGGAAGTGTCTCTCAATTTAACCCCAAACCACCTCAACCAACCCCACCACAACCCCACCACACCCCATCCACGTCAGTCCAGCTCATCTCCACCCCAACCAACCCCACCACACCCCATCCATCCTACTCATCCCAACCCCAATCAACCCCACTACACCCCATCCACGTCAGTCCAGCTCATCTCCACCCCAATCAACCCCACCACAACCCCACCACACCCCATCCACGTCAATCCTACTCATCCCCACCCCAACCAACCCCACCACAACCCCACCACACCCCATCCACGTCAATCCTACTCATCCCCACCCCAACCAACCCCACTGCACCCCAACCAACCTCAGTGATCGATATTTCAGTTGATCTATCCATCTACAGCCCGACGCCCTAATCCCGCAAAGGGTGGCCACAGACAAAACGCCTCCAGGTCGCTCTGTCACCCACCATTTGACTGCCCTCCCCCCTCTCTCATATACCTCTCAACTCCATCCCTCCACCTCATTCTCGGTCTCCCCCTCCTTCTCCCTCCCTCCACTTCACCTAGGCACTGTTCTACTTCTTCTAAATCCACCCTAGTCGGCACTCAAAAGACCTTCTTAAAGATTTCCTACTCTCTCTGGGTTAATGTAATAATAATAATCTATGTATCTATCTATCTATTGCCAGACGCCTCAATCCCGTTTGGGGTGGCCACAAACAAATCGCCTCCAAGTCGCCCTGTCCCCCGCCATTTCACTGCCCTGCTCCCAACTCACATCCCCCTCTCTCATATACCTCTCCACCCCATCCCTCCATCTCATCCTCGGCCTCCCCCTCCCTCTTCCCCCCTCCACCTCACTCACATACATTCTCTTCGTCAGTCTTTCACCCTCCATCCTCTCCACATGGCCAAACCACCTCAGTGTGTTCTAAAGCTTCC
>NC_136956.1:208474-210974 GCF_032717465.1 Coenobita brevimanus
GATGGTGGTGGTCGTGATAATGATGATGATTGTGATGATGATGATGATGATGATGATGATGATGATGGTGGTGGTGGTGGTGGTGAAATGATGATGATGATGATGATGATGATGATGATGATAATGATGATGATGATGATGATGATGATGGTGGTGGTGGTTGTGAAATGATGATGGTGGTGGTGGTGGTGGTGATAATGATGATTGAGATGATGATGATGATGATGAGGATGATGATGATGATGATGATGATGATGGTGGTGGTGGTGGTGGTGGTGGTGATGACGATGATGATGATGATGATGAAGATGATGGTGGTGGCGAAATGATGATGATGATATTGATAATGATGATGATGGTGTTGGTGGTGGTCGTGGTGGTGATAATGATGATGATTGATGATGATGGTGGTGGTGGTGATGACGATGATGATGATGATGAAGATGATGGTGATGATGATGATGGTGGTGGTGGTGGTGATGATGATGATGGTCTGTTTTCATTCATACTTGTTTTGATCTTGAACACAGTGGACTGCAGGCTGAGGATGACCCCTCCTACACACTCCACTATCTCAGCTTATGTGTGGATAGCAAGAATACATACCTACCTACATACACATATACACTATACACACATACATACATACATACATACATATAGCCATCCACCTATACATACATGACAGATTTGGTACTGTGTATACATACCCTAGCTACATAAAAATGCGTACATACATACATACTGTAAACACAAAAATGCGTACATACATACATAGATACATTCATGGTGTACATGTTGATAAAAATGCGTACATATATACTATACTGTACATACATACATACGGTATCCATACATACATTCAAAAACTGCCTACTATAGCCACACTTACACACACACACATACATACATACTAGTACATACATACGTACACACATACATATACACAGCCTACATTATAAAATACCTACATTCACCTTTGCACACAAATTTAGTATACACGGCTAGTACACACACATAATACATTCCGTACATACATACATTCATAAACATAATACATACATAGCCTTCATAGTGCATACATATATACATACATAAACAAATGACGTACATACATACATAAAGAATACGTACATATCATACATACATACACAATACATACATACCGTACATATATAACTACATGCAAGTGAAATATACATACACAGGGTAGACTTACACATACACAGCTATATTCACGTACACAAGCCAGATTTACATACATACACAAACTAGATTTACGCACACAAGGGTGGCATACATACACAGGCTAGATTTACGCACACAAGCTCGGTTTACATACATACTGTACACGGGCTGGTTTCACGTACATTAGCTCGATTTGCATACACAGACTGGATTTACGTACATTAGCTGGGTTTACATACACAGACTGGATTAACGCACACAAGGTTTACATACACACCGTTCACACGCTGGATTTACGCACACAAGCTCAGTTTACATACATACACAGGCTGGATTTAGGTACACACGCATGATTTACACACAGTACATACACACTAGATTTACTTACACAGTAGGGTTTACGCACACAGGCTGGAATTACATACATATACAAGCTGAATTTAACGCACACAAGCTCGGTTTACATACACACACT
Source organism: Coenobita brevimanus (assembly GCF_032717465.1). NCBI lineage: Eukaryota > Metazoa > Arthropoda > Malacostraca > Decapoda > Coenobitidae > Coenobita > Coenobita brevimanus. The sequence goes on from NC_136956.1 coordinate 210,138, forward strand.
AGCTGGATTTACGCACATAGTGAATTTCCATACACACAGAGGCTGAACTGATGCTTACATACATCAGAATATACATACACAGGCTAGATATACGCACACACACACACAAGGTAAGCCAACGTACACAGGCGAAATGAACGTACACACGCGGAATTAAACGTACACTCTCCGAATACATACAGGAGGGTGGTGTCTGTGTGAGCTATTTCTAGTGTGTGAGAGAGAGAGAGTAAGCGTCTGGCTCACATCTATCCAACTATCCGCCCTTCCCGACTACTATCCAACACCTAGACTATCCCAAACTACCCACCCGACTATTAAAAAGCCGTTTAAGTAGTGATAAGGGCGATAATACTCACAAGGGTAAGGTAAATATCGTCCCTCCCGCGCACACTACCTCCCCACTTCACTGCCTGAGTCACACTGAGGCTGCCTATTTTCAGGGTTGCCAGTTCTGTAGGGTCTTCTCCCGCCCAGTCCAGCCCGTAATATAGCCCAAAAAAGTAGCCAATTTCTACATTCCTCCCAGATTTCTTGGATATGTCCGTAGTTGGCTATTAATTGCGGACACACCAAAATATCTATCTATCTATCTGTTTATCTATCTACAGCCAGACGCCTCATTCCCGTAAGGCGTGGTCTCACACACACACACACCCACACTCACACCCACACCCACACACACACACACACACACACAGTACAGTCTCCGATACATTTCGCTGCAGAGAGAGAGAGAGAGAGAGAGAGAGAGAGCATCAGTTGTCTCTCCCCTATCATACCTGCAGCAGGGGGGAGGGAAGCACGTTAGTTAAAAAGTGTGTGACAAGGATAGCA
>NC_136956.1:215974-223474 GCF_032717465.1 Coenobita brevimanus
GCCCTGTCGTGTCCTGTCGTGTCTTAACCCCTTCACCCCTCTCACCCAATTGTCTTGAACTGCTGTTACTACCACTGTACACCTTTCCTCTGCACCCAAGAAAACCTTTGTGTACTGAAGCGATTTTTTCCTGCCTCAATTCTCAGGTGCAGTCAGTCCTTCCCAGCACGAAAAGGCATTGAAGGGCAGGAAGAATTAGCTGAGAAATACGAATGAGATTGACGAGGAGAGTGCTATTCTCGTTACCCATTACTACAGATTGAATGACAACTATTTAATGTTTAATGAGGGATTTATAGAGTGAGGAATAGAGGTTATTTGTGTATAGAGAAAGAGTTGAGTTAGAGAAAGAGAGAGAGAGAGAGAGAGAGAGAGAGAGAGAGAGAGAGAGAGAGAATTCGTGGTATCCTCTGTCAAAGAATTATTTGTGTTGTAATTTGGTTGATTGATGATGATGATGATGATGATGATGATGATGGTGGTGGTGGTGGTGGTGATGGTGATAGCGGTGGTGGTGGTGGTGGTAATGGTTGTAGTGGTGGTCGTGGAGGTGATGGTGGTGGTGGCGATGATGATGATGGTGGTGGTGGTAGCGGTGGTGATGGTGACGATGGTGATGGCGGTGGTGGTGATGATGATGTTGATGATGTTGATGATGTTGATGATGATGATGATGATGATGATGGTGAAGACGATGATGATGATGATGATGATGATGATGGTGAAGACGATGATGATGATGATGATGATGTACTTACTCTCTCCCACCTCCACGCAGCTCCACTTCTTCCTCTTCCGTCTCCGGCCATTCTCCCCTCCACATTGGCACCTGCAAAACGGAAACTAATTACTTCCGGTTCCTTATACACCTGTGAGAGACTGCCTAGGAGAGAGAGGCTACATAGGAGAGTGTGAGTGAGGTGGAGTGGAGGTCGAGGGAAGGGAAGACCGAGGACGAGCTGGAAAGATGGAGTGGAGAGAATGGATAGAGACTAACTGGGAGAGTGTATTATTATTACCCACGAGAGAGAAATACAAGAGTTTCCCCCAATATTACTCATTGTCTCTCTCGCCACTTTCCGTTTTCTGTCATGACATTTGTAGGGAGAGCTAAATAAAAATTCCCGATTCACCTCGGCTCCCATCTTGAGGAAGTGCAGGATTATACATATCTCGGAATTCCCCTCTCTTCCCTCTTTAACCCCTGCCAGTATGTCTCCACACTCTGCACCCGCCTTCACTGCAGACTTCAACTCCTTGGCACACTCACTTGTGACTCCCATGGGGTCAGCATCCCCGTCGCTCCATCATTTTACCTGTTATATATTCGCTCCCTTCTTGATTATCATGCTATCCCTCTCCCTTGTCCCCCCAGCACAGCTCCGACCACTTGAAGTGGTGCAAAATCGGGCGATGCGCCTCATTCTTCGCTGCCCCAGGTCTGCCAGAGTAGTCAACATGCTCCATGAACTCAGTCTGTGTCCCGTCACCGATCACATTCATATGCTTGGAGTCTGCTTTGCCACACAGTGTCTGACCACATTTCCGTCTCCTGCTTCATCCTTTTCCTCCCTACTGGTTGACATTCTCTCAGATTCCACTGACCTAGATCGGATCCGGCATACTTACGTGCCAGGCCTGGCATTCTGGCTAAAACGAATTCGTTCAGCACTCAACTGTCCTCTCCAGCTTTCTGGCCGTGATCCCACCAGCATCCGTGCTGATCTTGTCACTCCCATTCCTACTGACCCTTTGCCCCCCCACCTGGACACGTACGACTCCTGCTGTGCACTACACACCTTCTGCCACTGCTTCTGACCGCTTATCAATCCCATCACAGCTCTCCATCACTGAAACCCTTAACTCCGTAGCCTGCACCTACCCCTCCCCTCCTGTTCACGTCTATACTGACGGTTCTGTCCTCGCTAACGGCCGGGCGAGAGCTGCTTGCATTGCCTTTACTAACTCTGCTTCCCCCGTCTTCTCCACCTCCACCGCCTTCCCAACTGGGCCAGCAGTACCCAGTGTGATCTATCTGCTATACACTCTGCCCTTGACTTCCTTCCCTCATCACCTACCAGGTCTAATCATCAGCCATTCCCAAGCCGCCCTTGCTTTACTTCGCAACTCCTCCCCCGACGCCCCTCCACTCTCTTCGCCTCCCTCTACACTCGCCTCCATCAGGCACATGCTCTTGGTCTCAGGGTTTGTTGTATTTGGATCCCAGCCCATGTTGGTCACATCCGCCAAGACCAGGCAGATCACCTGGCCCGAGCTGCCTGTAACCTCCCCCTGGCTGTCATCCGCCTCTCTGTGTCCACCATAATTGTCCGGAGAATCCTTCTCTGGGCGTCCAGGGAGGACCTAGCCCTGCGTACCGATGCTGAACGTGCCGCTAGTGTCACCATCCAGCACTATGACACCATCCAGCACTATGACACCATCCAGCACTATGACACCATCCAGCACTACGACACCATCCAGCGCTACGACACCATCCAGCGCTACGACACCATCCAGCGCTACGACACCATCCAGCACTATGACACCATCCAGCGCTACGACACCATCCAGCGCTACGACACCATCCAACGCTACAACACCATCCAGCGCTACGACACCATCCAGCGCTACGACACCATCCAGCGCTACGACACCATCCAGCGTTGCGACACCATCCAGCACTACGACTCCATCCAGCGCTACGACACCATCCAGCGTTGCGACACCATCCAGCACTATGACTCCATCCAGCGCTACGACACCATCCAGCACTATGACACCATCCAGCACTATGACACCTACCGTGGCGTGAGACACACCTATGGCAAGCACCCCACCCACACCGCCGCTGTGGTGTGGCCGTCGCCCGCATTCGCCCGGGGTATCGCTCCCCAGAGGAAATCACCGGACGACCGACCGCCAACAGGCCATGTAAACCCTGTCACAATGCCATGGATGAAGCATTATGCCATCACAACGCCATGGATGAAGCATTATGCCATCACAGTGCCATGGATGAAGCATTATGCCATCACAGTGCCATGGATGAAGCATTATGCCATCACAGTGCCATGGATGAAGTATTATGCCATCACATCGTTAACTGCCCAGTCATCGCCCCCTTCACACCCCCTGGACTCTTCTTTTCTGCTCTGTGTACCTACTTCATCACAGATCTTGATGTTCTCGAAGACACTCTCACCCTTCACCCCGACTTCCTCTCATTGTAATGCCCTGGCACTAGGACAATGATGGCACATTTTGGTGTGTGTGTGTGTGTGTGTGTGTGTGTGTGTGTGTGTGTGGGCAACACACACACACATCAGGTGCATGTACTGTACATGTAGTGTCCAAGTGCTGGGGTTTTGATTCAAGAGGTAATTTATAATGCATATCGTTTTTGTCTATCTGTCTACCTCTGTATGTGACTATATATATGTGTCTACTAAGGGTGTATATGTATATATATGTCTCCCTGTCTATGTATATATGACTATCATATATACAGTATGTGGATGTTGCATATGTATATGTATCACGCCTGTACACATACCCATACCTTTATACATGCGTACCTATCCTGTACATGCAGTATGTCTATGGCTAGATGTGCATGAATATATACATTATGTATTGATATTTACGCATATGAATGTGTGCATATGTGCTTCTCCCTACATACCTATGTACACACGTGTGTAACTATGCACCACTTTACTCCTCTCAAAACTCTTCATGATAATTACTGTGCCAACTTTGTACCATGTATGTGTCGTTGTGTCTTTGGTCATTATTGTGCTGGTAATGATAAGGACTTGCGTTTTTTCGTTTTCTTTCTTTCTGTCTTTTTTTTCACTCATGCAGCCTTCCCTGCCTGGCCTTCAAGTACAGTGTTCGCCGGAGTGTTGGGGTTGTACTGAATGGTAAATCTATCTATCTATTTATTGCCAGACGCCTTAATCCCGTAAGGGGTGGCCACAAACAAATCGCCTCCATGTCGCCCTGTCCCCCGCCATTTCATTGCCCTGCTCCTAATTTAAAAAAAAAAAAATCCAAGAACCTTTAGCCCACATCCTCGTCGATTGAGGAAGCTCCCTAACACCATTTCCTAAGCGACTTATTTTTGCTTATTACGCCTTTTCCTACGCCTTCATGTTGCATAAATCACTCTAATATCGCCTTAGTCTACTTAAGTAACGTGCAAATTAAGGAAGCTCCCTAACACCTTTTCCTAAGCGACTTATTTTTGCTTATTACACCCACCTCTACGCCTTCCTGTTGCATTTGTCATTCCAGTACCGCCATACTCTGCATAAATAATGTGCAAAAGGAAATTAACCAGGCATATCACAGAATAAATCGCTAAGGAAGAGGTGTTAGGCTATTTCATTGAAAATCACCTTATACCATTGTATTTTGGATGTGATAGGAAGCGTTAGGAGAAATACACTGAGGTGGTTTGGCCATGTGGAGAGGATGGAGAATGAGAGACTAACTAGGAGAGTGTATATGAATGAGGTGGAGGGGCGAGAGGGAGGAGGAGACCTGGGATGAGATGGAGGGATGGAGTAGAGAGGATGGAGCTTGAGAGACTAACGAGGAGAGTGTATGTGAGTGAAGTGGAGGGGGAGAGGGCGGGGAAGACCGAGGATGAGAAGGAAGGATGGAGTGGAGAGGTGTATGAGGGAGGGTGATGTTAGTTAAGGGGAGGAAAGCGAAATGGCTAGGGACAGGGCGACATGGAGGCGATTTGTTTGTGGCCACCCTTTGAGGGATTAAGGCTGGCGATGAGTAGAAAGATAGATAGATAGACAGATAGATGGTTAGATAGCTAGATAGATAATTATATAGATAGATAGATAAATAGATAGATAATTACATAGATAGATAGACAGATAAATAGATAGATAGATAGATAGATAGGTAGTATTTCTTCTACATTGCTCATAATAATATTTTCTTAACACATTTTTAAAACTAACTTGGCCCAGATTTTCGTCCTTTCCACAGCACTTCTTCGTGACAAGCATCATATTCTAACGCAGACCTATGGTTTCAGCACAGCATACAAGGCACAAGACGGCAATTTTAGGCCAAGTTAGAGTGAAAAGAGTATAGGAATTATTATTATTATTATTATTATTATTATTATTATTATTTTTCGGGCATATGAAAGCTTAGTGGATAAACACACACACACACACACACACACACACACACACAGAAAGAGAGAGAGAGAGAGAGAGAGGGAAGAGGAAGAAGAAGGATATGGAGAAGAAGAGGAATTAATTACATTTGTTAAGGCTTATGGTCGCATTGGAACCATCCCTACATCGAGTGTATGCCGACACTGTGATACTACTACTACTACTACTACTACTGCTGCTGCTACTACTACTACTACTGCTACTACTGCTGCTACTACTACTACTACTACTACTACTATTACTGCTACTGCAACTACTAATACTACTAACTTATGAATCTTGGGGTAAACTCAACACCATTTCTTTTGCGATTTATTTTCCCTATCGCTCCTTTCTTTTTTCCTCATCAAATTACCATCACTTTACCACTAAGACACTGTGCTAGTCACGAAGAAGTGCTGAGTCCATAAATAGGACTCCATTCGAAACTCTCTTGCTCAGTCTGCTGGTGTGGAGAAGCGTTACATATGGACCTCCTTGGATATGTAAATAATCAGCCTCCTAACACCTTTTCCTTAGCGATTTATTTTTCCTGTTATTTTTTTTTTCCTATCCTGTTGATGACTGGAGAGGATGGAGGGAAGGCAGAGGAAAGATTTAGGATGTGGAGAGATGGAAGTGGAGGAAAGATTTAGAAAGTGGAGAGATGATCTGGGGCACAAGGGCTTAAGAGTAAATGCAGATAAAACAAAAGTGATGATATCTAGGGCTGGTGGCGGTATTGTCAAAGAGGGAGAGTGGCCATGTGCAGTTTGCCACTAGGGCGTGGGAAGTAATTCCATCTTGTGCAGTGTTTGTGATAAGTGGGTGCATAAGAGATGTAGTGGTATTAGAGGTAGACTGCGAGATAAATGTTTATTTCATGTGTGTGATGTGTCGGGGAGAGCAGGTGGAGACTGTCAGGCTTGAAAGGATTGATCTTGCAGGTGAGTCTCTTGAGTGTGTGGCAGAGTTTTGTTATTTAGGAACATGTTATGTGCTGGAGGTGGGGCTGCAGCAGCTCTGTGGCTAGAGTGAGGAGTGGTTGGAAGAAGTTCAGGGAGCTGTTGCCTCTCCTGACATTGAGAGGACTCTTCCTCTGTGCTAAGGGATCTTTGTATGTAGCATGTTTTAGGAGTGTAATAGAAGAAGATATTCGCAGGCTCAAACGTACAGAAATGACAATGATTGAGTGGATGTGCAGTGCGTCCCTGAGTGTGAGGCCTGGGGGGGCTGGGTTTACGAATGGAAGAGTTGGGAGGAAGGATGGGACTGGAGTGTATTGGTGTTGTGATGAGGAGAGGTAGATTGAGATGGTTTGGGAGGAAGGATGGGACCGGAGTGTATTGGTGTTGTGATGAGAAGGGGTAGATTGAGATGGTCTGGAAGGAAGGATGGGACTGGAGTGTATTGGTGTTGTGATGAGGAGGGGTAGATTGAGATGGTCTGGGAGGAAGGATGGGACTGGAGTGTATTGGTGTTGTGATGAGGAGGGGTAGACTGAGATGGTTTGGGAGGAAGGATGGGACTGGAGTGTATTGGTGTTGTGATGAGGAGGGGTAGATTGAGATGGTTTGGGAGGAAGGATGGGACTGGAGTGTATTGGTGTTGTGATGAGGAGGGGTAGATTGAGATGGTTTGGGAGGAAGGATGGGACTGGAGTGTACGAAGTATTGGTGTTGTGATGAGGAGAGGTTGATTGAGATGGTTTGGGAGGAAGGATGGGACTGGAGTGTATTGGTGTTGTGATGAGGAGAGGTAGACTGAGATGGTTTGGGCATGTGGAGAGGATGGGGGATGATAATTGGGTGCAGAAAGTGGGGGTAGGGTAGCGAGAGGCAGACCGAAAAAGACCTGGGACGAGGTCATAGAGTGTGACCTCAGGGATAAGGGACTGAATAAGGAGGCTGCCAGAGATCGAGCAATGTGGAAAACCGCCATTAGGTGACCAAGGCCGATATGACGATTAATACAGACAAATTTGTTGGCACTAAAATATACACAGATACAGTGAAATGAATAGTCCAGGTCTTTACAAATAATTAATCACTAAGATAAAGGTGTTAAGAAGCCTGTATTATTACTTATGATGCGGTCTACAGGTTCAAAGGCTTATTATAAGGATATGAGCACTGTGGATAAGCCCCTTAGTTAAAAGCCTAACGGAATCGGCACATTTTTTTTTTTTTCAAACTCAAATAACATTCGAATTTTCAAATCCACCAACGGAATTAACGGTCACCATTTCAAACCGCGACGAATAAAATTTATGCAAATAATTAAAAAAAAAAAGAAAATAAATAATAATAAT
>NC_136956.1:230974-233474 GCF_032717465.1 Coenobita brevimanus
CGCCATTTCACTGCCCTGCTCCCAATTCACACCCCTCCCCCCCTCTCTCATATACCTCTCCACTCCATCCCTCCATCTCATCCTTGGCCTTTCCCTCCCTCTCTCCCCCTCCACCTCACTCACATACACTCTCCTCGTCAGTCTCTCACTCTCCATCCTCTCCACATCTAAGTGTGTGTTAAAAAAAGACGCTATGGTATTGAAAATCATTGAAAAAGCCAATTATAATATTCTCATATATATAATTTTGGTTTTGTGTGACGGGAGGAAAGTGAAAGGTTAAAAGTTTTGGTCTGCGAGGTGAATGTGCTTTTAAAAATACGCTGTGGTGTTGAAAAGCATTGAAAACTGTAATTATAGTTTTTTTTATATATATAATTTCGGTTTTGTGTGGCGGGAGGAAAGTGAAAGGTTAAAAATTTTGGTCTGCGAGGTAAACACGAAGCCGCGATCACCTGTCCCAAGTTGAAGATCGCGCTTTTACACACAGAGATACCCGTTGTCCCAATCTCTTCATTCTGACGACCCTTCACAATCTTTATCCCAATTCCACCATCTAGGCATTAAATCTAGCTTTAATCTAGAGATGTATCCCTAGAAATTAATTACATCTAGAACACAGACTGCTAGGGATTAGGAGAGGGAAATAAATTTGGATAAGGAGTTGAAGTCAAAGTCGAAGGTAGGCATCCGAACGCCATCCCGCCAATGTAAACAAACTCAGCTGACCTTCAATGTTTGGGGGAGATTTCTAGCCACGAAAATGTTCTCTCTGCTTTTTTCCTTTCCCGGTCTTTCTCCTGCTGGTAAATAGTAGAGAGAGAGAGAGAGAGAGAGAGAGAGAGAGAGAGAGAGAGAGAGAGAGAGAGAGAGAGAGAGAGAGAGATTTTCGAGGGATTTAACAGGTATTATTATTAAAAGAGGAATCCATTACTCTGATCCCTTCTCTCTCTCTCTCTCTCTCTCTCTCTCTCTCTCTCTCTCTCTCTCTCTCTCTCTCTCTCTCTCTCTCTCTCTCTCTCCATTCCTTCTTTCCTCCCTCTCTTTTCTACCTTTCCTTCCCTCCCTCCTTCCCTCCCTTCCTCCCTGCCTCCTTTCTTGTCATCTTCCTCTCTTCCTTCCTCCTCTCTGTTCTCTTCCTCCCTCCCTCTTTCCTCTCTCTTTCCTCCTCCCTACCCGCCACTCCCTCCTTCTCTCCCTCCCTCCCTCCTTCCTTCCTTCCCTCCCTCCCTCCTTCCTTCCTTCCCTCCCTCCCTCCCTCCCTCCATTCTTTCCTCCCTCCCTCCCTTGACCTGATCCCACCTGCACGAAATATCTGTCTGCCACACCCTTAGGAGAGAGAGAGAGAGAGAGAGAGTGAGAGAGAGAGAGAGAGAGAGAGAGAAACAATGAGTATGTGAAATCGATTAGCTAACAGGAAACATACATGTTACTACACGCACACAGACGCACACGTACACCCACCCTCCCACCCACCCACACACACACACACACACACACACAGGCCCCGAAACAATATACTCCTCACGCACTACCACATGCGGGTGTAATGAAGTAAGTACCATGTTATTTACTCACAATTATTATTATTATTATGTGGTAGGTGGGGGCGCTAACCATCCACTCACTCGATGTAGTGCTGCTCTCGGGCGTCTGCTCTTTCCTCTCCTCCATCCTTCTTCTCTTCCATCCTGTGAAATGGCGGGGGACAGAGCGACATGGAGGCGATTTGTTTGTGGCTACCCCTTACGGGATTAAGGCGTCTGGCAATAGATAGATAGATAGATGAAGGGAAGGGGTTTCAGAGGTGCCCCCATGGCTCTATGTGTGTGTGTGTGTGTGTGTGTGTGTGTGTGTGTGTGTGTGTGTGTGTGTGTGTGTGTGTGTGTGTGTGTGTGTGTGTGTGTGTGTTTTAATGCTGAGAAAGAACTAAAGGTCTGACACACGCAAAAGTGATCTCTCCAAGCGCGCGCGCGCGCGCACGCACACACACACACACACACACACACGCGCACACACACACACACACACACACACACACACACACACACACACACACACACACACACACACAGAGTGTGTGTTCCATTTATTTCGAGATTCCTGTACACTTTGCTTTTAAGACACTGGAGGTCATAGACAGAGGGAAATACAGACAGAGGAAGACAGTTCCAGAGTTGACCTGTTGCATACATGAAGGACTGGGAGTAACGGTTAACTCTTGCATTAGAGAGTTGGACAGAAAAGGGATGAGAGTTTGCTGCTAGACGGGTGCTACGTGCCCATCGTAGAGGTGGAGGGATGCAAGCAGACAGTTCAGAGGAGCAGTGACCATTGAAGTAGCGATAGAAAAGAGATAAAGATGCAACAGTGCGGCGAAGAGACAGAGGTTGAAGGGAGCCAGTAAGAGGAGCAGTGACCATTGAAGTAGCGATAGAAAAGAGATAAAGATGCAACAGTGCGGCGAAGAGACAGAGGTTGAAGGGAGTCAGTAAGAGGA
>NC_136956.1:255974-260974 GCF_032717465.1 Coenobita brevimanus
ACATGGCCAAACCACCTGAGTGTGTTCCTCATAACGCTTCCTATCACATCCACATCCACACCACAACGCTCCTTTATAGCCTCATTGGTCAGCCTGTCTCTCCATGTGACTCCACAGGCTCCTCTTAAATAACTCATTTCCACTGCTCTCACTCTTGACTTGTGTCCTTCCAACAACGTCCAAGCTTCACTTCCGTACGTTAGAGTTGGTATAACAATACTGTCATGTAGTAACTTTTTCACTTCCATGCTCACTTCCCTGTTTCTTATCACTGCTTTCAAAGAACCAGCAACCTTTCTTCCCTGCTGTACCCTTTCAAGTACTTCATCCTCCAAACCTCCATCCTTACTCATCACACTACCCAAGTACTTAAACGTACTCACATTTTCCAATTCCTCACCATCCAACCTCGCTGTACATTCACTGACTTCACTTCTCTCAAAGACCATCACTTTACTCTTCCCTACATGCACCTTCAGATTCCGTTTCTTACACACTCTCCCAAACTCATCCACCAAGCCTTGCAGATCCCCTTCGTCTTCACTCAACAACACAGTATCATCTGCAAAACAACAGTACAGGGAGTTTCCAAACACTGTCCTCTCTCACCAGGGCCACTCCAACATCCACTACCCTACCTTGTACCTCTTTTATTACCCCATCCATGTACAGATTGAACAACCATGGAGACATGACACATCCCTGTTTCAACCCAACTTTCAAAGAGAAAAATTCACTTAGTTCACCATCCACACGCACTGCAGCCTTCGCACCATCGTATACTCTTCACAGCATTCAACAACTTCCCATCTACTCCATATATTCTTAACACTTTCCACAATCCTTGTCTATCCACCCTGTCATATGCTTTCTCCAAATCCATGAAAGCCGCATACAACTTCTTTCCCTTCTCTAGAAACTTTTCCACTAAAGATCTAAGAATGAATATCTGATCTACACAACCTCTTCCCTTCCTAAAGCCTCCCTGTTCTTCTCCAACTAATTTCTCTGTTCTTTCTCTAACTCTGTCAATAAGTATCCTACCATACACTTTTCCTATTATACTAAGAAGACAAATGCCCCTATGATTACCACACACTTCTTTTTCCCCTTTTCCTTTGTACAAGGGAATAATTATACCTGACTTCCAATCCTCCGGGACTCTACCTTCCTCCCAGGCTAATCTGCACATCTTCCACATCCATTCTACTACTATCTCTCCCCCATGCTTCAACATTTCACCACACACTCCATCAATTCCTGGGGCTTTCCCCGATTTAACTTTCTTCATTGCTTCCACAACTTCTACCCTACTGATTTCTTCCTGTCTTCTCACCTCCCTCCTTCTCCCAGCCATTCCCCAGCCACTTATACTCGCATTACTTCCATCCTCTACGTTCAACAATTCCTTAAAGTGTTAGTAATCTATTTTTATTTATATTCCTGTCATTCTCTCACTCTCTCTCTCTCTCTCTCTCTCTCTCTCTCTCTCTCTCTCACACACACACACACACACACACACACACACACACACGCTCTGTCCTGTCTCTATCTCTCTCTCTCTCTCTCTCTCCAACAACAGTGATTGTAAAACTCACATGAATGGGAGCCACACATACCCTCTTTGAATGAACTGGTTTGCGTGATGAATGAAGTACAACCTGGATAATGAATGAATTTAAAGGGCTGCAACGTAAACAATAGCGTAAGGAGTAAATTTAAAAACAAAGGTATGAATGAACGTAACGGGAAGAATGCGTAAGAAAAAATGAATGGGCGACAATACTATCGTTAATTTCTAGTCTAAATAACTTCACACTCACTTCTAACGCATCTTAGAAGCATCTTTATATGTCCTGACACATTCTTGCACACTTTACAAACATTAACGTACAGCAATCAAGCAGAAATATGTTAAAATAATGAACTTTCAGATCGTGTGTTTGAATGAGACCGCTGGCCAACCTGAGTTGCCAGGCGGTCGTTTTATATTGCATGCGCTAGATTCACGAAAAGCTGGCTTATTTGAATTTTTGGACACAAAGAGACATACTAGTGTGGTTGAGCATCAAATTATATAAGAAATGGTACAGTTCCCCTCCTAATGCTTTGAACAGCACCAGAATCATTCGAAAATAGTAATATTTCTTGAAGTGTTTGGTAACCGTCAGGGCTAGCTAACTTCGTCGTCTTAATCGGAGCTGATTTTTAGAAAGCAATATTTTTAGATAGAATGGCTTGATATTGCGCGAAAACCTTGACATATTATGGACAGTAACTGTTTTTTGTATTGCTGTGTATTGCAAGAGATACACAACTGCCTTTCTCTTTGGAGAAATAATATCACAAATTTATTTTTCTAGCGGTATCTAGCATGTTACTTGGTTGAACTCTGCACGAAATGTTTTTAGCCAAATTTACCTTTACAGCAATTTTTTTACGTTTATACTAGGATGATAAAACATAAATAATCAGTGTAGTTAGGATGATTTATGGTTGTTGAATTTTCTTTAACAATGAGATTGGCGTATTTGCATTACTAACCGAGAAATAATAGTCCAAAGTTGTATATTCTTGCAGTATTTAGCATGTTTCCTATATCCATGATGGCTGACTCAGTGTTTCCGTTCTAGTGCTGCCATCTATCGGCGGCCGTGTTAACTATCAGTGGTGGCGTTGTGTCTCCCAGACCTTCAGTCGCCTCCCTAACACCAAAAGGGAGGGTGGTAAGGCGGGAGGTGTTGTTTGTGAGCCAGGGGATGCAACTAATTATGGCATACTGTGTTAAGCAGTACAGGCTTCGCGACACCTTTTCCATAACGACTTATTCTGCGTATTAACATTCAATAACCTTAAGTATATTACTGCTATAAGGTGGAGGCGTCAACGTTTGTACATTTCAGGGTATGGGTATGTTAGGCGCTTCCCTCACGCGGAAATATCAGGTGATGTGGAGTTGCCCACTTGCCCTAGACACTCAGTCGCCTCTCTGCCGCCCGAAGGGAGCGCGGAAGGGCGTAAATTTTGAGCCTGGGGTGGCTACTGCTAGCCTCTTAGGGTATGTCCACACTGCCGAATATCTCGAGACAGCTCCGGAACATCTATGGCGCTGTGTAACCAGGCCACAGCTGCCATTGGGTGTGCGATAAAATGTAACATAGTCCATAACCTGGCCCCACATATCAAAATTCATGGTTATTAATTATTACATAAAGTATAACAAGAAGGCCAGTTGGCAAGGCTACTGGCATATTGGAACCCGACCCTCACGAGGTAATGACGTGAGTAGTTCTTCACTCGTGCAGCCAGTGCCGAGTGATGCTTTGCTATGGAGTAGTGCCAGGCAAGGGTACTCCACCTTAGTGAATTAGTGCAAGACCAGCCTTTGTTGTGGGAGGCATCTGACACGACTTACAAAAACATGGTAAAGAAAAGAGATGCACTGATGCTAATTGCAGAAATACTAAGTTGTACGAAAGACTATCAATCTATAGCCCGACGCCCTAATCCAGTACAGGGTGGCCGCAGACAAAACGCCTCCAAGTCGCTGTGGCACCCACAATTTGACTACCCCCAACTCACTCCTCCCTCATATACCTCTCAACTCCATCCTTCCACCTCATCCTCGGTCTTCCCCTCCCTCTCTCCCCCTCTACCTCTCTCACATACACTCTCCTCGTCAGTCTCTCACTCTCCATCCTCTCAACATGTGTTAGGACTCCATATTATAATTACAAATCATAATAGATAGATAGATAAATAGACAGATAGAGAGACAGATAGAAGCAGGAAGTCGGATGATGAGAAGGTACTGTGTCTGCAAGAATCGAGCAATGCTAAACATGCTTACACACTCTTAACTCAAGGAATGCTTTATAGGCACACGACAGTGCCTAGTGACCATACACACACATACACACATACTCACACACAGGCTTCTAGAACTTTCCAACCACAGTGAACACACGTGATACGACCTTCTACACCAGAATTTAGGAAAGAGAGCTCAGATGGAGGCTAGCCATAGAACAGGCAGGTCGTAGGAAGAAAGGCTTAGCAACTTGGAAGAGAGAGAGAGAGAGATAGGGAGATAGCTAGCGGGACTCTACTTTATACTTCGCTCTGTGTGAGAGAATTGTTAATATTTCCAAGACAAATAAAAATAGTCCCATACTATTCTTTACCTCTCCTGTCATTGAATGACAAATGGGAAAGAAGATTATCTACTTACAAAGCTACTCAAGTATAACAACCGCTCGTCCACAAGTCTAATATATATAACTTCTCTACAAGTAACTACAAAGGAGTTACAAAGTCTTTTATGACATTTGGTAGCAGCGGTCTTTTATGACACATGTCCAAACCACCTCAGTGAACGAAAGACGATGTAGATAATAAGCTTCATAGCCTCAAGGGACAATTTAATCGTGGAATAGCCATAATAGAAACAGTATACAGGATACATGGAAGAATATATATATTTTTTTCTTATGCTAGGAAGAAGGAACCAAAGGCCAGGAACCCGCAATAACTGTTCCTTCCAAGAGAAAAACAAAATACAAGAGAGGGCCACACTAACATTAGAACCACTACTACTACGACTGCTACTACTAACTCCAGCCACTACAGAAGTAAATTATCGCCTACTTCGTTCACAGGGAGGAAAAAAAAATCATTGGGAAAATAATAAACGTCACAGGAAGGGGGAGAAGAGAAAGACATATTGATGACAGACGGAGGGGCCGACAACATTCCCCTATGACCACCGGAGGGTAACTGACTCCCTAGACCCCGGAAAACGGTTAATCTCGGAGTAGGGACAAGGATTAGCGAGCGTCACAATATTTTAAGGTCTTATTCTGACCTTTTCTCTTCCTTTTTCCTTCTTGTTTTGAAAATTTCCTCTTGTTTTGAAGGTGTTTTTCTGTTTATATCCCCATTTTTGCCCAATTTCAAAATTAAAGACTATCAATTTCTCTCCATTATCAAAATTAATAGAG
>NC_136956.1:268474-270974 GCF_032717465.1 Coenobita brevimanus
ATTGTGAGAAAGCACGTGAAATCGCGGGAAAGTGCGTGAAATTGCGGGAAAGCACGTGGAATTACGAGAAAGCACGTGAAATTGAGGGAAAAAAGCACGTGAGATTGCGAGAAACACGTGGAATTGCGAGAAAGCACGTGAAATTGTGGGAAAGCACGTGAAATCGCGGGAAAGTACGTGAAATCGCGGGAAAGTGTGTGAAATCGCGGGAATACACGTGGAATAGTAGAAAATCACGTGAAATCGCGGCAAAGCACGCGGAATAGTAGAGAATCACGTAATTTTGAGGGAAAGCACGTGAAATCGCGAGGAAATAAGGAAAAACGCGGGAAAACACGTGAAATTATGGGAAGTCGAGGGAACGGTACGTGGAGAAAGAAAAAAGAAAGAGAAGCAGAAAGTCGAAGGAAAAATACGTCGAGGCTACACGGAAACTCTCGGAAAATACGAGAAAATACGTGACAAAGTGGGTAGATAGAGAAAATAGCGGGAAAACACGTGAAATCGCGAGAAATACGTGAAATAGGGAAAAACACGTGAAATCGCGAGAAAATAGTGAAATCGCGAGAAATACGTGAAATAGTGAGAAACAGTGAAATAGTGATAAACACGTGAAATAGCTAGAAATACGTGAAATAGTAAAAAACAAGTGAAATAGCTAGAAATACGTGAAATAGTAAAAAAACACGTGAAATAGCTAGAAATACGTGAAATAGTGATAAACACGTGAAATAGCTAGAAATACGTGAAATAGTAAAAAACACGTGAAATAGCTAGAAATACGTGAAATAGTAAAAAAAACACGTGAAATAGCTAGAAATACGTGAAATAGTAAAAAAAACACGTGAAATAGCTAGAAATACGTGAAATAAAGAAAAACACATGAAATCGCGAGAAATACGTGAAATAGTAAAAAAACACCTGAAATAGCTGGAAATACGTGAAATAGTAAAAAACACGTGAAATAGCTAGAAATACGTGAAATAAAGAAAAACACATGAAATCGCGAGAAATACGTGAAATAAAGACATCGCGAGAAATACGTGAAATAAAGACATCGCGAGAAATACGTGAAATAAAGACATCGCGAGAAATACGTGAAATAGACATCGCGAGAAATACGTGAAATAAAGACATCGCGAGAAATACGTGAAATAAAGACATCGCGAGAAATACGTGAAATAAAGACATCGCGAGAAATACGTGAAATAAAGACATCGCGAGAAATACGTGAAATCGCAACTCGCCAAAAAATACGCGAAATAGCCCCCCAAAAAATCGCTTGACACCGTGAAAAATTAGGAACAAAGTGGGACATTACGTGAAATTGCGAGGAAAGACGAGAAATCACGTACAAGCACGAGAAAACATGGGAAAAGCACGGACAAGCACGAGAAAGCATGGACAAATACGAGAAAGCACGGACAAGTACGAGTTAGCACGGACAAGTACGAGAAAACAGGAGAAAGCAAGAGAATGCTAGAGAAAGCACGGACAAGCACGAGAAAGCACGGACAAGCATGAGAAAGCACGGACAAGTACGAGAAAGCACGGACAAGCATGAGAAAGCACGGACAAGTACGAGAAAGCACGGACAAGTACGAGAAAGCACGGACAAGCACAAGAAAGCACGGACAAGCACGAGAAAGCACGGACAAGCACGAGAAAGCACGAGAAAGCACGGACAAGCACGAGAAAGCACGGACAAGCACGAGAAAGCACGGACAAGTACGAGAAAGCACGGACAAGTACGAGAAAGCACGGACAAGCACGAGAAAGCACGGACAAGTACGAGAAAGCACGGACAAGCACGAGAAAGCACGGACAAGCACGAGAAAGCACGGACAAGCACGAGAAAGCACGGACAAGCATGAGAAAGCACGGACAAGTACGAGAAAGTACGAGAATCCACAAGAAAGCACGAGTTAGCACGGACAAGTACGAGAAAACACGAGAAAGCACGAGAATGCTAGAGAAAGCACGGACAAGCACGAGAAGGCATGGGAAAGCACGAGAAATCACGGACAAGCACGAAAAAGCACGAGAATGCTAGAGACAGCACGGACAAGCACGAGAAAGCATGGGGAAGCACGAGAAATCACGGACAAGCACGAGAAATCACGGACAAGCACGAGAAAGCACGGACAAGTACGAGAAAGCATGAAAAAGCGCGAGAAAACACGAGAAAGATCGAGAAAGGACGGACAAGCACGAGAAAGCATGAGAATGCACGAGAAATCACGGACAAATACGAGAAAGCACGAGAATGTACGGACAAGCACGAGAAAGCACGAGAAAACACGGACAAGCACGAGAAAGCACGGACAAGACGGATGAAGATAGCCACGAAGAAGGCACGGACATGTACGTGAAAATACAGGAAAATACGTGAAAATACGGAAAGTACGTGAAAATTGCCCGAAAATACGTGGAAACACTGGAAAACATGTGGAAATAAGGGAAATACCTGAAAATGCTAGAAAATACGTGTAAAAAACGG
>NC_136956.1:275974-283474 GCF_032717465.1 Coenobita brevimanus
GAGCTAGATAAATGGATAGATAAATAGATAGATAGATAGATAGATAGATAGAGAGAGAGAGAGAGACACACACACACACACACACACACACAGACAGGAAAGGACAGAGAGCGCTACATGAAGTGAGTGGATGGTGGGCTCCGTAAAATATAACACGAACAAAAACAAAATGGCGTCTCCCACTGGAAACAAAATGGCGTCACTAGAATATGATGCTAGTCACGAAGAAGTGCTATGGAAAGGATGTAGAACCGTAGTATTGTCTTTTTAACACTAGAATATGATGCTAGTCACGAAGAAGTGCTATGGAAAGGATGTAGAGCCGTAGTATTGTCTTTTTAACACTAGAATATGATGCTAGTCACGAAGAAGTGCCATGGAAAGGATGTAGAGCCGTAGTATTGCCTTTTTAACACTAGAATATGATGCTAGTCACGAAGAAGTGCCATGGAAAGGATGTAGAGCCGTAGTATTGTCTTTTTAACACTAGAATATGATGCTAGTCACGAAGAAGTGCCATGGAAAGGATGTAGAGCCGTAGTATTGTCTTTTTAACACTAGAATATGATGCTAGTCACGAAGAAGTGCCATGGAAAGGATGTAGAGCCGTAGTATTGTCTTTTTAACACTAGAATATGATACTAGTCACGAAGAAGTGCTATGGAAAGGATGTAGAGCCGTAGTATTGTCTTTTTCTGTCACTGAGCTACGTGAAATAAGCTGCAAAACGAAGAAAATCTCTCTCTCTCTCTCTCTCTCTCTCTCTCTCTCTCTCTCTCTCTCTCTCTCTCTCTCTCTCTCTCTCTCTCTCTCTCTCTCTCTCTCTCTCTCTCTCTCGATGCCCTCGATAACGCACGAACCGATCAATACGAACATGATTTTTGTCCACTGAGAGAGAGAGAGAATCAATAACACTTCGTTTAACAGTAAATCGTTAAAGTGTCGTTTAGCGCAGATCAAGCGCCAATCTCTCTCTCTCTCTCTCTCTCTCTCTCTCTCTCTCAATTATCTCTGATACACGGAGTTAAATCGAAAGAATGAGAGGAAAAGCGGAAGAAGAAATCGGATGAAAAAATCGGGCAGAAATATCGGAAATTATTATTATTATTTTTTTTAATGCTAGGAAGAAGGAACCAAAGGCCACGATTCGTCAATTATTATTCCTTCCAAGAGAAAAGCAAAATACAAGAGAGAGCCAAATTCAAGATCCGATCATTTCGAGATGCCTGGACACACTGCGTTTGGAAGACTGGAGATCATAGGCAGCAGGAAATACAGACAGAGGGAGACAGTTTCAGAGAGAAAAATCGGTGGAAAAAAAAATCAGTGAGAAAAATCGGTGAGAAAAATCGGTGAGAAAAATAAGTGAGAAAAATAAGTGAGAAAAATAGGTGAGAAAAATGAGTGAGAAAAATAAGTGAGAAAAATAGGTGAGAAAAATAAGTGAGAAAAATAGGTGAGAAAAATAAGTGAGAAAAATAAGTGAGAAAAATAAGTGAGAAAAATAAGTGAGAAAAATAAGTGAGAAAAATCGGTGAGAAAAATAGGTGAGAAAAATAAGTGAGAAAAATAGGTGAGAAAAATAAGTGAGAAAAATAAGTGAGAAAAATAAGTGAGAAAAATCGGTGAGAAAAATAAGTGAGAAAAATCGGTGAGAAAAATAAGTGAGAAAAATCGGAGAGAAAAATAAGTGAGAAAAATCGGAGAAAAGTAAGTGAGAAAAATCGGTGAGAAAATCAGACAGAATAATTGGGCTGAAAAAAAAAATCAAGGCATATAATAGGAAAAGTATTGGAGGGAAAAATCGGAAAATAAATCGGCGAGAAAAATCGGGGGGGAAAATAAGGAATATCGGCAGAAATCTGAGAAAAATAAGAGAAAGAAATACGAATTAATTGTAAAGAACTGGAGAAAAGAATCGGGGAAAATCTTTCAGAGGAATCAGAGAAAATCGGTGAGAAAAAGAATATTAGAGAAAAATAGAGAAAGTCATTTTAAAAATAGGAGAAAAAATGAGAAAATTAGAGAAAGTCATTTTAAAAATAGGAGAAAAAAGTGAGAAAATTAGAGAAAAATAGAGAAAGTCATTTTAAAAATAGGAGAAAAAATGAGAAAATTAGAGAAAAATAGAGAAAATCATTTAAAAATAGGAGAAAAAGTGAGAAAATTAGAGAAAATCATGTAAAAATAGGAGAAAAAATGAGAAAAAGAGAAAATCATTTTAAAATAGGAGAAAAAGTGAAAGAATAGAGAAAATCATTTTAAAATAGGAGAAAAAGTGAGAAAATTAGAGAAAATTAGAGAAAATCATTTAAAAATAGGAGAAAAAATGAGAAAATTAGAGAAAGTCATTTAAAAATAGGAGAAAAAGTGAAAGAATAGAGAAAATTAGAGAAAAATGAGAAAATTAGAGATAAATAGGGAAGAATGAGAGAGCACGGAGGAAGAATCAGCATGGAGGGACTCTGAAAAAATTGGATAGATGTGAAGAAATCGGGGAAGATCGGAAATAGATAAATAAATCGCAAGAAATCGGGGACATCGAGCAAATAGGAGGAAAAATTGGAAATGAAACAATATATATAAAAAAAAAGTCGGAGGAGAGGAGAATATATGGACAAGATCGGAAATGGACAGAATCGGAGGAAAGGGAAAAATACGAAAACCAATCTGGGAAAATAAGGAAATAGGAAAAATCAGGGGATATAAAAAAATACGTAAAATAATCAGAAGAGAGATAACGAGAAAATGTGTATAATAAAAACAGAAAGAAATAGAGAATCGCGTAAGAATTCAGGGAAGAAATAAGACAAAATAAGATTAATCAGGAAAAAATAAGGGAAAATAAGAGAAAAATCAGCATGAACGGCGGAAAAATTGGACAGATTTAGCAGAAGAAATCGGGGAAAAATCGGAGAGAAATATCGGACACAAAAATGAGAGAGAGAGAGAGAGAGAGAGAGAGAGAATTAATACCCAGTCTCTCCGTATTAAACCCTGTATTAAATCCGATATTCCCCCGATATTTCCCCGGTATTCCCCCGATACTCCCCCGATATTCCCCGGTATTCCCCCGATATTTCCCCGGTATTCCCCCGATATTCCCCCGATATTTCCCCGATATTCCCCCGATATTCCCCCGATATTTTCCCGATATTCCCCGATATTTTCCCGATATTCCCCCCGATATTTTCCCGATATTCCCTCCGATATTTTCCCGATATTCCCCCCGTATTAACCCCGTATTTTTGCGTATTTACAGGTGGAACTGACCGGCAACAGCATCTATGAGTACATTCACCCAGCGGACCACGAAGAGATGACTGCCGTTCTGAACAACCTCTCACCACACACACCACCACCACACCACTACGTCAGGCAGGGTGGGTTAGAGGCGCTTGGAAGGGCTTAGAGTGGCTTGGAATGGCTTAGGATGGGTAGGAATTGATTTAGAAGGATTAAGAATGGCTTAGAGTGGCTTAGACGGGCTTCGAATGATTTAGGATGGATTAGAGTGGTTTAGGAAGATATAGAATGGGTTAGAGGGGCTTAGAGTGGCTTAGAATTAGTTAGAATTTATACAATGTTTTTTAGAGTGGCTTAGAATTGATTAGGGAGGCTTAGAATTGATTAGAGAGAGAGGAGAAAAAGATAGTGGGAGAGTGTGTAGGTGTGTGTGTGTGTGTGTGTGTGTGTGTGTGTGTGTGTGTGAGAGAGAGAGAGAGAGAGAGAGAGAGAGAGAGAGAGGAGAAAAAGATAGTGGGAGAGTGTGTAGGTGTGTGTGTGAGCGTGTATGTATGTGTGTGTGTGTGTGTGTGTGTGTGTGTGTGTGTGTGTGCCTGTGAGAGAGAGAGAGAGAGAGAGCTGCTGTAACCCTGTCTCACTTCTCTCCACAGATGCAGAATTAGAAAGAACGTTTTTTATCCGAATGAAGTGTGTTTTGGCCAAGAGGAATGCAGGCCTGACCACGGGAGGATACAAGGTGAGATTGCTTTAATTTGCTCACTTTCTCACTCTCATTTTCTCACTTTCTCACTTATTTTCTCACTTTCTCTCTCATTTGTGTGATTTTGTTACTTATACTGATTTTAGCTGTATGGTTCTCTGTCTGCCTGTCTGTCTGTCTGTCTCTCTCTCTCTCTCTCTCTCTCTCTCTCTCTCTCTCTACCTACCTACCTACCTACTTACTTATCTTTCTATCTATCTATCTGTCTATCCATCCATCCTTCAATCATTAAGTCAGTCAGTCTATCTCTCTCTCTCTCTATCTATCTATCTATCTATCCACCTCTTTCTCCCTTCATTTGAACTGGAACAGAAGGGAACAGCTGGAGAGAGAGAGAGAGAGAGAGAGAGAGAGAGAGAGAGAGAGAGAGAGAGAGAGAGGGCGCCTTAGAGTGGCGGAGGTGAGCAAGAAGAAAGGATTAATTAATATGCACACACACGCTCTCTCTCTCTCTCTCTCTCTCTCTCTCTCACACACACACACACACACACACACACACACACACATACATGCTATTTCCTAAACATTTACCCCACATACAGTCACATACAGACACGCGTCCATACACGCACATGTGTGTATATATATCTCTGTGTAAGTATGTATGTATGTATGTATGTATGTATGCAGGTAGGTAGGCAGGTAGGTAGGTAGGTAGGTAAGTAGGGTATGAACGTATGTGTATGTATGGATGTATGTATGTGTGTGTGTTTGTATGTATGTTAACAATTACGTATGAAATGTAAATTATGTATAAATGATTTTCAGTAGTAACTTGAGAGAGAGAGAGAGAGAGAGAGAGAGAGGGAGAGAGAGAGAGAGTAAATTAAAGAAAATCGTCGTATTTTCCTGAATATAAAAACAGTTGAGGTGGAGAGGGGGGCCTTCACGTGGTGGCACTGATATAACCAGGCGGATCCACTGCCTGGTTATACACACGTCCCTCAACTCCCTCCATATCCCCCAAAAGGACGATGGTGGACTGCAGGAGGTGGGAAACGTCAGCCTGCAGTCTACTGGGTTCACGCCAAGATAAGGCTCTGATAACAAGAACATCTACTACTACTACTACTACTACTACTACTACTACTACTACTACTGCTACGACTACTACTACTACAGTGGTGATATTACGCTGAAATAACACAAAAGAGGACAGTAAGGTGATATAAGTAAAATAAATCGCCTAGGAAAAGGTGTTAAGGGACCCTACGTAACGGCCAAACCCCTACCCCCAAAGATTCGACCAATCAGAGGGCAGGGATGCATTTTGAGTGTGTCCGTTTCCATGCATAAGGCAAATTCAATCTTTTTTTTCTTTTTTCCATATATATCTACCTAATATTATATAGGATACTAGCTGGAGATATATTATTAATTATTTTATTGCGTAATTTGGTCAAAAATTGCGTAAGAGAGGAATAAATATGGTAAATAAAGTCGAAGTCAGAGTCGTCGGAAGGGATTGGTAGCGGGCAGCCATCTTGAAATGTAAACAAAGAAGGAATTAGTGATTTTAAGCGTAATAAATGAGATTGAAGTTCACGAGGGGAGAAAGGAGGAGGGAGGGAGAGGGAGGGAGGGAGGGGCGGAAGGAGAAAGTGAGGGGGAGGGAGAGAGGGAGGGAGGGAAAAGGGGGAGAGGGGAGGGGGCGGAGAGGTGGGATTGAAAAAGCCAAAGAGGAAGAGCCAGCAATGTGTCCGAAACCCTTGGCCTAAAATTTCTCTCTTGAATGCTAAATCTTGTGCTAGTCACGAAGAAGTGCTATGGAAAGGATGAAGAGCCGTAGTATGGTCACGAAGAAGTGCTATAGAAATATCCTAGAGCTATAGCACAATATTATTTTACCCACAAACTACGTGGAAATAAGCTGCAAAAGGACGAAAATCTTGGCCAGGTTGAGGTAACAGAACTACCCCCTGCCCAGCACTTCAAAATAATTCCCAAAATGATGCATATATTCCGAAAAAAATCCACGAAAAACGCCGAAAAAACGAATGCCATTGACACACAAAAAAAACAGATTACAGACGAAAAGAAAAACAGAAGGAGAGCGCTAAAATCAGTCCAAATATATCGCAAAATATCTCCAACCTCCACACAAATCCATGAAAGAAAAAAAAAACACCCTAAGCGGAAAATTATAGAAGGAAAAAACAAAAGAAACACGTCATGCGAGCGCCATAAAAGGATGAGCTGGCAGATGTGACGGGAGCAGAAGTCAAGGCCGCTGGATGCCTAACGGAGGGGGAGGCGCCATAATCCTAGCAGGGTGGCAAAGTTTACTCCACAAACATCGCTAAACGTGCTCCAAAAACACGCTAGAATTTTGCTAGGCACATAAATCTCTAGGAAATAGCTAGGAAAAGGACTGTAGTTTCCGGAATATCACTAGAACTTTGTAGAAACCATTTTAAAGTCGCTAGATTTAGTCCAGATGAGAGATATAATAAAAACGCTAAATGGAAGTTAAAATAAAAGTTCCAGTTCTATTACAAAAAGCGCTAACTTGACACGTAATAAAATTAACCCCCTAAAACTTAGCAAAAATCACCAGAATATCACTAGCTTCATTGCAGGTAAGCGCTGAAAAAATCCCGCTATTTGGAAGTGCAGAATCTCCATATCTAGCAAGGCGACGTGCTAGCTTGGCAACCCTGAATATTAATCCCTGACCAGCCGCCCCCAAACACGAACGCGTCGGAGAGGATAACATAAATTCGAAATAAAACGAAACCACCGACTTCTTTGAATGAATAAGGGACGAAAATGAAAGTAATGAGGATAAAGATGATGCTGAATGACGGAGAGGGCGAGGGAAAATACGGAAAAGGGAAAAATACGATAATCTGCTGGGAAATACGTCTAGAGGCGGAGACTTGGTTGAATAGTGACTACTGAGAAAATACATTGAGTGAAGATAGTGATTTGGCTGTCTATCTGTCTATCTATTTTCTGTCTGTCTGTCTGTCTGCCTGCCTGTATGTCTGTTTTATCTATCTATTTATCTGTCTATTTATCAGTAACTGTATCCACATTCCTTAATCACAGAGGGAAAGGCCACAAACAAATCGCCTCCACGTAGCCCTGTCCCCCGCCATTATGCTGTCCTCTCTCCATCCCACACCACCCTCACTCACATCCCTCTCCACCTCATCCCACCACCTCATCCTCGGTCTTCTCCTTTGACTTCACACACTCCTCCAGCCTGCAGTCCACTGGGTGATTAGATAGACAGATAGGAAGATAGATAAACAGATAGACAGACTGATACAGAGAGAGAGAGAGAGAGAGAGAGAGAGTATACCAACATAACGTGAGCTGGACAATAAGACTGGTACATTGATGAGACACACACACACACACACACACACACACACACACACACACACACACACACACACACACACACACACACACACACACACACACATCCGTACACAGATACATACATACACATACATACATACGTACATACATACATACCTACATAC
>NC_136956.1:290974-295974 GCF_032717465.1 Coenobita brevimanus
TGGAAGGCCTGAAAAACCTTAACACCGTCTTTTCTGCCACTGATCTGTGTGAAATAGGCAGCAAAAGGACGAAAATCTGGGCCAGTTTAAGGTGAGAGGAGTACAGGATGCATTCACGTGGATGGATTTATATAACCAGTCGGTGGATCTGCCCTCCCTATCCCCCGAAAGAAGGATGGAGGTCGTAGGAGGGGGGAAAAGGCAGTCTTGTGTCCTGAATGATAAATAATGAAGGAAAAATGAAGAAAAAAAAGTCATTGAAGTGAAGGGGTTGAAAATAGATATAGTGATTTTGATAGATAGATAGATAGAGAGAGAGAGAGAGAGAGAGAGAGAGAGAGAGCTGCATGGGAAGATACACACAGATGAAGGAAGCAAG
Source organism: Coenobita brevimanus (assembly GCF_032717465.1). Taxonomy (NCBI): domain Eukaryota; kingdom Metazoa; phylum Arthropoda; class Malacostraca; order Decapoda; family Coenobitidae; genus Coenobita; species Coenobita brevimanus. Next base: position 291,354 of record NC_136956.1, read on the forward strand.
GCAGAGAGAGAGAGAGAAAGAGAGAGAGAATCCCCTTGTCAGCCGAATAAAACCGTCTGGAGTGTGTGTGTGTGTGTGTGTGTGTGTGTGTGTGTGTTACCTATGTCTGTGTATGTAGGAGTATGTGAACGTGTACGCTTTATATGTGTACAGTCCATGTGTGTTCGCAGGCATGTGTGTATCAAGCATGTATGTATGTATGTATGTATGTATGAACGTATGTATGCATGCATGTATGTATGTATGTATGTATGTATGAACGTATGTATGTATGTATGAACGTATGTATGTATGTATGTATGTATGTATGAACGTATGTATGTATGAATGTTCGATATGTATGTATGTATGTATGTATGTATGTATGAACATATGTATGTATGTATGTATGTATGAATGTTCGATATGTATGTATGTATGTATGTACGTATATCAGTGTGTACATAGCCTAGTGGTGTACATAGTGTAATAATAACACGTGAAAATAATTAAAATAAATTCCTCATTTTTGGAAGCGAGTTTTTTTGACCTCTCTCTCTCTCTCTCTCTCTCTCTCTCTCTCTCTCTCTCTCTCTCTCTCTCTCTCCACATACATACATATCAACAAAAAACATACATATATACATACACACAAACGTACATACAAACTGATACATACATACATACATAAAAATATATTTAGATACACACATGTACATCTATCCATCTATCTATTTTGTCTATCTGTCTATCTATTCATCTGTCTAGCCATCTATCTATCTATCTACCTTTTTTGGCAGTGCATCTTCCCCCTGCCACCACGTGAAGGCTGCCCATCACCCATTTGTAACTATAATACGGAATATGAAGTAGGAATGAGTCTCCTTGGTTACTAGTCAAATCAACCTTCCAAATTAACTTCACTTGCCAATCAACTAAAGTGAAACAGTAACCTGAGTCTCCTTGGTTACTAGTCAAAAGCACTATGGAGATACTATAAGGCTCCTCCTGCATACACACACACACACACACACACACACACACACACACACACATACATACACATACACACAGACACCCATCCACCAACCCACCCAACCTCCTCCCAAACACACCCAAATGCACACACACACACACACACACACACACACACAATCACACATGCAGCCACCCATCCACCCACCCAAACACACACAAGTACCATACACCCCCCACACATATGCAGGCACACACACAAATACACCCCCAAACACACACGCCCACACCTGCAGACAGCGCAATCCTCATAGCACAAAAGATACCATTAGGAAAGAAAATGTGGTGAAAGTGCCATCTTGAACACTGAATTACAGCATGAAAGAAAAAAAATAACTAAAATATGATGCTAGTCATGAAGAAGTGCTATGAAAAGGATGTGGAGCCAGCAACATTAGTGATGATGATGATGATGATGATGATGATGGTGATGATGATGATGGTGATGATGATGATGATGATAGTGATGATGATGATGATGATGATGGTGATTATGATGATGGTGATGATGATTATGATGATGATGATGATTAGAGAGAGAGACAAAGAGAGAGAGAGAGAGAGAGAGAGAGAGAGAGACAGACAGACAGACAGACAGACAGACAAGTTAGAGTGAGTGGAGTATAGGGGGGAGAGAGAGAGAGAGAGAGAGAGACAGACAGACAGACAGACAGACAAGTTAGAGTGAGTGGAGTATAGAGGAGAGAGAGAGAGAGAGAGAGAGAGAGAGAAGGAAGGAGAGAACGCTAGCTTACTCTCCAAGCAATCCTCTTCTTTAGCACACAAAAATCACCCTTAAAGCCCCATACCATAAGGCCCAAACCAAAGCCACACGAAAATCGCCCTTAAAATACCCGTAAATAAGGCTCAAAATCCCCAGACCAAACTACAGTGGGATACGCCTCTCATGCCACGCCCCCGTTACCATAGAAACAGCACGCGCGTCTCTCCCAGCGGCGCTCGTGTTGTCACCAGTTGGACTCCTAACCCATGTCATCTTCTGGACCCATTACGCCAACCTCGCCCTTATGGTCCTGGGAGTGATTTTTTCTGAGTTATTAATTGGAGGGAGTTATCATCACTATTATTATTATTATTATTATTATTATTATTATTATTATTATTATTATTATTATTGCCTGCCCTAGGGTTGGAAAGGAAGTCTGGATGGTGATGATGATGATGATGATATTGATTATTATTATTATTATCATCCAATCCTGTGTTGCCCCATGAGGAGCGTAGGAGCCCTGGGCTAGGCAAGTTGGTCCTGACATTTAAGATGAGAGTGACCAGCCTCACTCATCCCTGAGTGGCATTACATGAGCAATAAACCCCAACCACCCCTTGGATATAAACCTTCACCGGCTCAATCCGATTGGAGCCCCTTAATTACCCACTAAACCACCATGTGTCATAATTTGGTTATATGGTTACTACCCAGCGTAGTAGATGGTTTCCTGGTGTACAGGAAACCATTTGGCTTGTCACTCAGTGTAGAGTCACCCACAGGCAGAAGGAAGAGGAAAGAATGAAGGAAAGAAAGACAGAAGAAGGAGTGTAGAGTCACCCACAGGCAGAAGGAAGAGGAAAGAATGAAGGAAAGAAAGACAGAAGAGGGAGTGTAAAGTCACCCACAGGCAGAAGGAAGAGGAAAGAATGAAGGAAAGAAAGACAGAAGAGGGAGTGTAAAGTCACCCACAGGCAGAAGGAAGAGGAAAGAATGAAGGAAAGAAAGACAGAAGAGGGAGTGTAAAGTCACCCACAGGCAGAAGGAAGAGGAAAGAATGAAGGAAAGAAAGACAGAAGAAGAAGGATGGAAGAGAGGAAAGGGCAGACACCCAAAGCAGCGCTACATCGAATGAGTGGATGGTGAGCGCTCCACCTACCTATTATTATCTATTATTTTTATATTATCATCGTCATCGACCTTACTATTCACAGCAATGACAAAATGAGAAATAATAATAATAATAATAATAATAATAATAATAATAATAACAACAATGAAAGCAGATGTATTTGATTTCCGACTTTCCCTTCGAACCAAGTAGTGAGAGAGAGAGAGAGAGAGAGAGAGAGAGAGAGAGAGAGTTCGATTCCTTGCTCTTCGCCTGACTACGATAAGGCACGTGTGTGTGTGTGTGTGTGTGTGTGTGTGTGTGTGTGTGTGTGTGTGTGTGTGTGTGTGTGTGTGTGTGTGTGTGTGTGTGTGTGTGTGTGTGTGTGTGTGTGTGTGTGAGAGAGAGAGAAAGAGAGAGTGTTTTGTCTTTGTGTATGTCTGTGTGAGTGTATGTGTACTGCATGTCAGGGGGAGTATGTGTGTGTATTTGCGTGAGAAATAGTGTGTGTGTGTGTGTGTGTGTGTGTGTGTGTGTGTGTGTGTGTGTGTGTGTGTGTGTGTGTGTGTGTGTACGTGAGCAGTAGTTTCCGTTACCTTCTGTGTATACGTGTGTGAGTATGTGTGCGTTTAATTTATGTAAGGTCAGGTGTGTGTGCGTGTGGAAATGTGAGTGAGCGTGGGTGTGTGTGTGTGTGTGTGTGTGTGTGTGTGTGTGTGTGTGTGTGTGTGTGTGTGTGTGTGTGTGTGTGTGTACCTGCATGTATGTATGTATGTATGTATGTATGTGTGTATGTATGTATGTGTATGTATGTATGTGTGTATGCATGTACTGTATGTATGTTTGTATGTTCCTATATTTGTAACTGGTGTGAATGTATTAAAATTTACAGTAATAATAATAATGATAATAATAATAATCATCATCATCATTATCATCAGTGTAATAGTGGTAGTAGTGGTAGCAGCAGTAGTAGTAGTAGTAGTAGTAGCGGGAGTAATAGTAGTAGTAGCAGCAGTAAAAAAAATAAATACAGTAACAATGATAATAATAATAATAATAATAATAATAATAATAATATCTATTTCTATCCTGTTGTTCTTTCGTCCTCTCTCTCTCTTTCTCAATCTCTCTGTCTGTCTGTCTGTCTGTCTCTCTCTCAATATCTCTCTCTCTCTCAAACGTAGTATTACACAAATCCACCAATACATTTACTCAGCATTTCATTTTTCCATCCAAATTATAAATCAAAATATCTCAAAAAATTATAAATGGATTTTTCTGAAATTTTAGGAGAATAATACTATTGGGTTGAAGTATTTACCCTTAAAATTTGGGGCCGATAGATATAATGGTTTTTCTGCTATTTTATGTTTTATCTATCGATCAATTTTTATGACGAAGAAATACTTGGTTTCTCTTGTAGTGATTTGGAGAGAGAGAGAGAGAGAGAGAGAGAGAGAGAGAGATGAAATAGTTACTAGAGATGGGAGAAAGGAGGAAAGGAATAGCTGAGAGAGAGAGAGAGAGAGAGAGAGAGAGAGAGAGAGAGAGAGACAATATTTACCCACGCTCATGGATACACCCTGTGGTAGTGTGTAGGCACGCTCTGCCACCACCACTACCACCACGGCTGCTACAACAACTACCAGCAGAACCATTTGTACCTGTAATTCTACTACTACTACAATTACTGAGTAGTAGTAGTAGTAGTAGTAGAGGAGAAGTAATGGTAGCAATAGAAGTGCCAGCTATACTACTACTAC
>NC_136956.1:300974-305974 GCF_032717465.1 Coenobita brevimanus
GAGTCTCCTTGGTTACTAGTCAAAAATGGGGTTTGAACAATACTCACGTCCAATATGGCAGCAGGGTGTAGGCGAGGGAGTGGGCGTAGTGCACCGGGGCTAGGCTTTGGGCGTGACACAGTAACCTACGCCCACATTCACCCCCGTCCGCCCGACCACGCCCAGTTACGCCCAGTCCTAGCCATTTCACTGACCCCTGCACGCCCACTCTGTAGTAGTAGTAGCAGGAGTAGTAGTAGTAGTAACAGTAGCAGTAGTAGTAGTAGTAGTAGTAATGGTGGTAGTAGTAGTAGTGGTGGGTATGTGTTAAATGATTTGAAAGTAATGTCTGTGTAATATATGCAATCCACATAACTCTCCCTCCCTCTCTCCCTCTCTCTCTCTCTCTCTCTCCCTCTTACTTGGCCATCTGGTGGAGGTTGGCATAAACGTCTTTCAGTCCATCAACCAATTCCTGAAGCCCCCGGGACCTCCACGGCTCCTCCTCTTCATCTGCTTCAAGTACCTCTTCGTTTCGACTCTCCACATCACTGTTTCGTTCATACGCTTCACCGGTTCGCTGTTTCACTTCACTTTCCTCATTCACAGCTTTAAATCTTGGCTGGTTTACTCTTTGCACTCCCACTTCATCCTCTGATTCAAGTCCCTCTTCCATCTCCATCCCTGCCTCATTGCTTCGATCATACACTTCACTGATCCGCTGTCTCGCTTTTCCCTCTTCCTGGTGGAATCGTGGCTCACTCACTCTTCGCACCTCCGCTTCCTCCTCCTCCTCCTCCTCCTCTTCCTCCTCCTCCTCCTCCTCCTCCTCCTCCTCCTCCCCCTCTTCCTCCTCCTCCTCCTCTTCTTCTTCCTCCCCAGGGAAGAGGAAGGGAAGAGGAAGGGAGTGGTAGGAGGGAAGGAGACGTTCTAGGGAGTCATCTTCTCTGCCCAGAAAGGTCGCTAGGGTGGTCGACTGAAAAAAAAGATAAAAATAGATATAATAAGAAAGATAGATAAAATAAGAAAGCCAGATAAAATAAGATAGATAAAATAAGGCTAGCTAAATAGAAATAGATAAAAACGTGAAACAAGGGACTTAGAAACGCAAATATCTACAAATACAGTGGTGTAAATATAACACTGCTCTTCCACTCTTCAGGGATACTTTTGTGTTGTGGGGACGGCTCACCCAGCGTTACCAGCGTCTATCCTGCATCATTTACTCATTTCCCACATCCACTGCCACGCCCACACCAGCAGACTGAGCCGTTCCTACAATACGTGAGGTACTGCAAGGTGAGTTACCATTAGGACACTACTCACAAACCAGTCTATGTCCACTATCATGTTCTATATAACCAGATACTCTATAATCAGGTTCTATAATCATCTCCAAGCCTCCTATAGCCTTCATCAAGCACTATAATTCCCTCATCTAAGTAACCATCCACTCAGCGAACTAGTAGAAGTTTGAGAAGAAGCTACGTAGTTCAGACAGTGAGAATAATCGTGGAGCGTGATTGTGAGGTTGTTATTATCACGCCCTGGCAACCTACCATTCAAAAGTGCGTCTGATTTCGTGTATAATATGAGACGCATGTGATTCCTGTATAATAATATTCGTGTATAATATATTCGTGCATAATAATATGATTCGTGAATAATATGATACGAAATCGGACGCACTTTCGAATGATTGCCAGGGTACGATAATGACAACCTCAGAGTCGTGCGCCGCGACTATAGTTCCCATATTAGAGTATGAAGAGCAAAGCCAAGTTAAAGAGAGTAAAGTTAGAATAAAGAAAGTCTACCTAAGTTAAAGAGAGCAGAGCTAAGTGTAAAGAGCAGAGGCAAGTTAGATTAAAGAGAGCATAGACAAGCTAAAGAGAGTTAAAGACTACATTTAAAGAGTAAAGAAAGCAGAACCAAGTTAAAGAACAGGAGGTAAATGTGTGTGTGTGTGTGTGTGTGTGTGTGTGTGTGTGTGTGTGTGTGTGTGTGTTTTACCGCCTTCCTTACATTAGCAAAAGCCTGAACGAAGAGGCTTGTCATAAATATCCCAAAGGCGACAAAGGACATGGTGGTGACGGCGTGATCGATGGTTGGTAGTTGTTCGGACACGCCTGTCATCACCTCCCCCACACGGTCCATCCACCCTCCTCCACCCCCATCCACGTCCACACCTTCATCCTGCGATCCTGTGGAGAGTGGATGTAGTAGCATTTCCTGTAAGTCCACATCCACATCTATGCCTTCGTCTCCTTTTGATCCTGCCAAAGGTGGATGTGTTGGTATTGTAAACATAATCTAGTCTTTCTTCTACTTCTTAATCTACTTCTGCTGTCACATCTTCCACACGGGTCATCCACCTGCATCCACATCTGCATCCACACACACCTTCTATTTTGATCCAGAGAAAAATGGACTTAGTAATATTGTAAGTATTAATTGTTACTCCATTCCCTCTTACACCCACACTGTTCATTCGACATCCACCCTCACTCTCACCCACACCCACACCCACACCCTCACAATCTCCCACAAGTACCCACACCCACACACTCACACACACTTACACACGCCTGAGTCCTCTTCTCCATACAATTTCACTGTGCATAGAAGAGACCTTTTGAACTGAAGGGATAAGATATAGCCTTAATTTTAACTAATTCGCAACTAGAGGTCTTTTCCATGGTGAACAAATACATGGAGATAGAAAAAGAAGCTACAATGATCAGAGCTTCTACATGAGGCCCTTCTTGAGATAAAGCTGTCTGTAGGAGAGACTAAACTAACTACAAAAGGTCATTCTATCTACATTAACGACAATCAAGCCCCTTAATCCTGGAAGGGGGAGGCTAGGGACAAACCACAGCTCTTTCCCCTGTCTTCCCTAAGCTAAATCGTCTGAAGGCAAAGAGGACAGATTAAGAACTCACTCTCCGGGACCCCAAGAACCATTTGGCCAGGAGTCAGTTCGCGCATCGTAGTATACAGTCGAACCACATCTGCCTCTCTCAGCATGGGGACTTGTATTTTCGATCCATCTTGGCGTACGAATGTTTGAGTTTGTGGTCCTTGTCTTACGATGCCCGGAACTTGTGGCTGTCTTAAGTGGGGGCCTTCAAGCTGCGATCCATCTTGTTTTTTGATGACTTGAATGTGTGATCCTGACTGTCGTACGAGGTCTGGGATGTGAGGTCCGTCTTGGCGTACGATGCTTTGTGATCCGTCTGGACTTAAGAAGATTTGCTGTACTTGTGGCTGTCGTAAGCGGAGACCTTGCCTTTGTGACCCATCTTGGTGAACGAGACCTTGAATCCCCGAGCCATCTTGGCGTATGAAGCTTCGAATCAGCGCTGGCCCCTGCTGGTGTATGAGGGGGCCCTGTGGTTGCAAGAGGACCTGTTGTGTATTCATCTTAGGGCCCGACTTCCACGGTCCCTCCTGCTGAACACTGGGCCCCTGGAATGGTAGAAGGTTCACATGGTTCAACTGAGGGTTCAAGGAGCTCATTTGAGGATTTATGTGAGTGGATTTAGGATCATGGCGGTTCATCTAAGGACTTATAAGGTTTAACTGAGGGCTCATGTTTTTTTCAATTCGATTTTGGGTTTCTGGCAGTTTATTTGAGGCTTCCTATGATTCACCTGAGGGTTCATGTGACTCACCTGTTGAACCTGAGACCTCTGTTGGTGCCTCGTAGAACCCTGCATCACTGAACCCTGTGTCCTTGAACCCTGTGCCTGCGAACCAACACGAGACACATCTGAGGGAGAGAGAGGCTGGGGAGCATTAGAATGGGAGTGACGTATGTGGGATAGAGAGTTAGAATCCTTGAGTAAATTAAATGTGATGCCCTCAGAACCACTCTCTCTCTCTCTCTCTCTCTCTCTTACCTGGAGGACTGAAGGTGCTGGTGTGCTTGTTGTTCAGATCGGTATATCCTTGAGGTAGTCGTGTTCTGAAATTGTTATTATTATTATTATTATTATTATTATTATTATTATTATTAGTGTTGTTGTTGTTGTTGTAAATTTTGAGAAATATAAAAAACTCAACTCTCTCTCTCTCTCTCTCTCTCTCTCTCTCTCTCTCTCTCTCTCTCTCTCTCTCTCTCTCTCTCTCTCTCTCTCTCTCTCTCTCTATATATCTATCTATTTATTATTATTATTAGTGTTGTTGTAAATTTTGAGAAATATAAAAAGCTCAACTCTCTCTCTCTCTCTCTCTCTCTCTCTCTCTCTCTCTCTCTATCTATCTATCTATCTATCTATCTATCTCTCTCACCTGACCATCTGCAGTCGGGGTGGACGCACATTTCCACCCATCATCCCATCATTCCTTTCCCTTCTCATCCACACTCCCTCATTTCCTCCACTTTCTGAAGCTCCTGGGCCGCCATTTCTCCGTGTGGAAGAACTGGGTGGAGCTGGGAACGTTTCGGAATGGCTGGATGGAGCTGGGAACGTTTCAGAGAGGCCAGGTGGACGAGGAAACGTTTTTGAAGGTGGAAACGTTTGGGGTCCGGGAGTGTGAGACTGTCCCGTAGGCCACTGAGGTTTGTTTACACTGGGGTGATCGCTGGCTTGTCTCGATCCTGGGGACTGTTCGTGGTGGTGGTAGTTGTGGTGGTTGTGGTGGTGGTAGTTGTGGTTGTGGTGGTAGTTGTGGTTGTGGTGGTAGTTGTGGTTCAGTACTGCTGGTCCTAACTCCTCTAGTGTCTTGTAAACCATTTCTCTGCCGATAAAAAATTGAGATTAAGACAGATTAGGACAGGTGTTAGATTAGGACATAGATTAGGACAGGTGTTAGATTAGGACAGGTGTTAGATTAGGACAGGTGTTAGATTAGGACAGGTGTTAGATTAGGACAGGTGTTAGATTTGACTTTAATCTGAGTAAAATCGCTTGGGTTAGGTGTACATGGATATATACAGGAATAAACACACACACACACACACACACACACACACACACACACACACACACACACACACACACACACATATTCAA
>NC_136956.1:308474-313474 GCF_032717465.1 Coenobita brevimanus
TACGCAAACACGCACTCATTTTTCTTGATTTTTACAGGAAAGACAAGAGCGTGAGCAGAATCAGCCTGTGAAAAACAAGATTGTCATTTGAAACTCCCGCCAGAGCGTCTATGGCTGAGATGGACGCCCATGTTACGCAGGTGCAGGACGGGAGCAACGGTACACACACCCTCCCTCTTCCACGTCTAACGGCACACTGATTCACGCCAGCAGCTGGTGTGCAATACATATCTATTTATCTGTCTATCTATCTCTATCTAGAGAGAAAGAGAGTTTTTTTTTTTTTTTCATTCTTTTGGCTCTGTTTCTCGGAAGACACATTTTCCTTTGCTTAACTATCAGAGAGAGAGAGACAGACAGACAGACAGACCGACAGAGACAGAGAGACCCTTTTTCTTCCGCACTGTTATCAGAGAGAGAGAGAGAGAGAGAGAGAGAGGTACTGGGGCCACTGTTATCTCGCCACCCTTATCTGAGCTATCTGTAATCTCTCACCCACACACACTCGCTCATAGAGAAGCAGTGTTGATATGATTGGTGTTAGAGGGCCTCACACTACACCAAGTCTCCCTACATACTAAAGGTTCCTATCAGACTTAGCTTTCTATGTTTACCACACTGGTTTATCACACTGGTAGTAGTAGTAGTAGTAATAGTAGTAGTAGTAGTAGTTGTAGTTCTTGTTGTTCCGTAGGCAGTCTGGCCGAACAGCCCCGAGTCCCTTAGGAAGGCCATGGCAGAGACCGGGCTTTCCCACAGAGCTCTCAAAGAGTGTATGTTGTGTTGTTGGCGTAGGTGATGGTGTGCAATGCAGTCTTGCATAATGTGCTTAAAAATATGGGGTGCTGTGTTGCATATTGTGTGCAGTGCAGTCTCGCATAATGTGCTTAATAGTATGGGGTGCTGTGTCGCATCCTGGACAGGCATCAGCGACGGAGTCATTCAGCCTCTTCTGGTAACTTAAGAGGGCTGGATGGTGCCCACATCTCAGCCTGGCCAGGTGGACCCTGTCCTCACGAGGGAGATAGGATTCAGAAGGGTGGATGTCAGGAGGCCGTGCATGCAACTGTGTGTTGTCTTTAAGTGACTGAATGGAATGGCGAGTGATTTGAGTATGGATATGCTTCTGGCAGCTGGTCTGAGGTGGGCGAGGGATAGAGATGACAGTATTTGTGTATGGTATCTTGTACTGGCTGTTGTTTTGATGATCCTTGATGTGGGTGGATGTGCTGCCATGTACTGTAGTGGATGGTGTTGTTTTGATGTTCCTTGGTGTGTGGGTGGATGTGCTGCCATTTAGTGTAGTGGATGGTGTTGTTTTGATGTTCCTTAGTGTGTGGGTGGATGTGCTGCAATGTACTGTAGTGGATGTTGTGGGTTTGTGGAGGCTGCAGCAAGAAACTGGGTGCCACTCATGTCTAGGTGATCCTTGACTTTGAGGACTTTGGCCTCTTGATGTAGGTGGTCTGTGGGTGTAGTAGCTGTGCAGCCTGTAGTAGCTGTGGGCCTTGTTCTGTATGGTCTGTAGAGTGTTGTAGTGTGATTTGGTGAGGTTAGAAGCCCAGGCAGGGCTTGCATAATTCATCACTGAACGTATGTATTGTTTGTATACTGTGGTGGTGGTTTCTTTGTTGTGTCCGAATGTTGTATGGGCAAGTGACCTCAAGGCACTGAGTCTTGGTGTTATTTTATTATTAATGTTTGTGATGTGTTGTTTAAATGACATTATCACACTGGTTTATCACTCTGGTTTATCACACTGGCTTCTATCTGGTTCCTATCACACTGAGCTGCCTGGTTTACCTTTGTGCAAGATGGAGAGATGGCAATTTTAGTCCAAGTTAGAGTGAAAAGAGTATGTTTATCTCACACTGTCACACTAAGCCTCCTCTTAAGCTGTCATACTGATCTTTGGAGAGATGGCAATTTTAGGCCAAGTTAGAGTGAAAAGAGTATGTTCTTCATCTCACTCTTATAATCACACTACGTATTCTCTCGTTAAGCCGTCATACTAAGCTTTCTGGCATACTAAGCTTTCTCATATACTAAACTTTCTCTCATACGAAGCTTTGTTATAATAAGCTGTATTATATAAGCTTTCTGTCATACTACGCTTTCCCTCTCATACTAAGCTTTCTGTCATGCTAAGCTTTTTGTCATACTAAGCTTTCTGTCATGCTAAGCTTTTTGTCATACTAAGCTTTTTGTCATACTAAACTTTCTGTCATACTAAGCTTTCTGTCATACTAAGCTTTCTGTCATACTAAGCTTTCTCTCATACTAAGCTTTCCCTCATGCTAACCTCCATCATACTTTCATACTAAGCTTTCTCATGCTGAGCTTTCTATCATGCTAATCATCATTCGTTTGTCATGCTAAGCTTCTCATCATACTAAGCTTCCTGTCATACTAAGTTCCATCCAGCTCGCCTAACATCTTTTCTCTACCGATTTATTCTGGAGCCAGCCATGCCGACGTGCAAGCAGTGTCGGGAGCAGTTCAATCGCGGAAGGAGAGACCCGCTGCGGATCCACTGCGGCCACACCTTCTGCCGCAGCTGTTTGGAGGCGCAGGAGAAGGTGAGAGAGAGAGAGAGAGAGAGAGAGAGAGAGAGAGAGAGAGAGAGAGAGAGAATTCATGTAAATTGTGACAATACTAAAAAAACTGTTTAGGTTCCGCCAAAATATATATAAAAACAAATATATATAAATAACATGTTGCTGTGTGGAAACAAACACACTAGAAAGCACTCAGAGAACGCATACCTCCGCCAATGCCATTAAATACGACCCTGATTCGGATCCTTTGATATAGGATTCGAATCCGGTTCCAGATCCGCCCCAAAGTTTAATCAATTCTATCTTGGTCCGTGGCCCAGCCTTCCACAAGATTTAATCAAAATCCTTTCATAACTTTTCGAGTAAACCTGCTTACATACAGCCAGACTAACCTCCTTGGCGGGGGTAATAAATAAACCAGCCTAACACCAGCACTAAAGGCAACACACACCGCAGGGGGGCGCCATCCGCTGCCACATCTGCAAGCGTACTCACACGGGGCCGAGCGTCAACCAACTCCACCTAAATGAAGACATGTTGGACGAAGACGATGGAGGTGCGTCGCAGGTGAGGTGTAAGGCGTTAGTAGTGCTGTCTGTCTCGTTGTCTGTTTGTCTCGTTGCCTGTCTGTTTGTCTACCTGTCTGTTTGCCAGTCCATCCTTCTGTCTATAAGAACTGATATTGGCAGTGTGGTGAGTTAGGTTAGGATAGATTAAGTTAGAATAGGTTAGTTTGGGTTAGATGAGGTCAGATGAGGTTTAAGTTAGATTGGGGTTTACTTAGAGATAACAGAAGGTCATTTGTACAGACGCTGCATGACGAGAGTGGCCTGATGGCAGCGGTGATGGCAGGCCGAGTAGAACGGGTGCTGAAGTTGATTTGGCGTGGTGCTGACGTCGACGCACCCTCTGCCGACCAACAGTACTACGGTATGGGGTGGACTGAGGGTGTTTTATTGGGATGGATGATTGAGGTGGTTTGGCCATGTGGAGAGGATGGGGAGTGAGAGACTAACGAGGAGAGTGTGAGTGAGGTGGAGGGGGGAGAGGGAGGGGGAGGCCAAGGATGAGATGGAGGGATGGAGTGGAGAGGATGCAGCGTGAGAGACTAACGAGGAGAGTGTATGTGAGTGAGGTGGAAGGGGCGAGAGGGAGGGGGGAGGCCAAGGATGAGATGAAGGGATGGAGTGGAGAGGTATATGAGAGAGGGGGGTGTGAGTTGGGATCAGGGCTGTGAAATGGCGGGGGGCAGGGCGACATGGAGGCAATTTGTTTGTGGCCACCCCGTATGGGATTAAGGCGTCTGGGAATAGATAGACAGATCGTGTGAAACAGCGAGTTTATGTGGATGAACAAATGAAGGTAAAAGTGAATGAATGTGGATGAATAAGCAGAGATGTAGGGAATGTATGTGCATGTTTACAGGGATGGGTATTGGCTGCTGATAGTGTGTGAAATAGCGAGTGTATGTGGATGAATGAATGAAGGTAATAGTGAATGAATGTGGATGAATTAGTGATGATATAGTGAATGTATGTGTATGTCTAAATAAATGGCCACTGCATATTACACTCATCAAAAATATTCAATACCTTTTTGGCGTCTGATAATAATGACTCACAGACCAAGGAAGTGACGAGTAGATGGCTAGTATGTCTATCTATCTATCTATTGCCAGACGCCTTAATCCCGTGAGGGGTGGCCACAAACAAATCGCCTCCATGTCACCTTGTTCCCCGCCATTTCACTGCCATGTTCCCATCACACCCCCCACTCTCTCGTATACCTCTGCACTCCATCGTTCCATCTCATCCTTGGTCTCCCTCTCCCCTCACACCTCACTCACATACTGTACACTCTCCTCGTTAGTCTCTCGCTTTCCATCCTCTCCACTCCATCCCTCCAACTCATCCTTGGCCTCCCTCTCCCCTCACACCTCACTCACACTCTCCTCGTTAGTCTCTTGCTCTCCAACCTCCCCACTCCATCCCTGCATCTCATCCTCGACCTCCCCCTCCCTCTACCTCCCCACACCTCACTGACATACACTCTCCTCGTCAGTCTCTCGCTCTCCATCCTCTCCACATTGCCAAACAACACATAACTACACAAATGAGTTAATGTTGTGAAGGTAATGAGTATGTGAAGATTGTAACTATGGGATGAATTGAATATAGTGTTGTTTATGTTGTTTATGTAGTTATGTTGTTTATGTTGCTTATGTTGTTTATGTTGCTTTGTCAGGGATGCGTCCGCTGCACCTGGCCAGCGAGTGTGGTCATGAGGGCGTGGTGTGGATCCTTCTCCGCGCCAATGTTACCGTGGATGCGCCAAACCATGAAGGTGGGTATGCTGCCTCAGTATACCCTTGCCCCTAACACCTCCTCCTTAGTGATTTATTTTTAGACACGGCTGGTTGAAGCTCCCTAACACCTCTTCCTT
>NC_136956.1:323474-325974 GCF_032717465.1 Coenobita brevimanus
GTGATGATGGTGATGATGGTGATGATGATGATGATGGTGATGATGGTGATGATGATGGTGATGATGGTGATGATGGTGGTGGTGGTGATGATTGTGATGATGATGATGATAATGATAGTGATGATGATGATGATGATGGCGGTGATGATAGTGATGATGATGATGATGATGTGAATGATACTACTACTACTACTACTACTCCTACTACTAATGATAATAATAATAATAATAATAATAATAATAATAATGATGACTACCAACGCTGCAAGACCCACACATACTCCTTCACATTCCGCCACGATAAGATAGCAAGGGGCAAGGGTTATCAGCCGTATTAACACTCAGACTCCTATACCCCACCTCAATATACAAACTAAATCGCTCAGGAAAAGATGTTAAGAGACCGCCTACCCCAGCCACCTGTAGAGAATTAATTTTATCTGTCTATCTATCTATCTGTCTATTGCCGTAAGGGGTGACCACAAACAAATCGCCTCCATATCACCCTGTCCCCCACCATTTCATTGCCCTGCTCCCAGCTCACCCCCTCCTCTCTCATATACCTCTCCACTGCATCCCTCCATCTCATCCTTGGCCTCCCCCTCCCTCTCCCCCCTCCACCTCACTCACATACACTCTCCTCGTCAGTCTCTCACTCCCTATCCTCTCCACTCCATCCCTCCATCTCATCCTTGGCCTCCCCCTCCCTCTCCCCCCTCCACCTCACTCACATACACTCTCCTCGTCAGTCTCTCACTCTCTATCCTCTTCACTCCATCCCTCCATCTCATCCTTGGCCTCCCCCTCCCTCTCCCCCCTCCACCTCACTCACATACACTCTCCTCGTCAGTCTCTCACTCTCTATCCTCTCCACTCCATCCCTCCATCTCATCCTTGGCCTCCCCCTCCCTCTCCCCCCTCCACCTCACTCACATACACTCTCCTCATCAGTCTCTCACTCTCTATCCTCTCCACTCCATCCCTCCATCTCATCCTTGGCCTCTCCCCCTCCCTCTCCCCCCTCCACCTCACTCACATACACTCTCCTCGTCAGTCTCTCCGTCTTCATCCTCTCCATTCGGCCATCAGTGTTATATTGTTGCATCTTCCCAAACTTTGCTATAAGACAATCCTACGGCTCTCCATCCACTGTCAAGCACTTCTTCGTGACTAGCATCATAATGTAGCGTTAGTCTATTATTAAACGCAGCATTCAAGATGGAGGGATGGCCATTTTAAGCTCATAGTGATTTGATTTTAGCCTGGCCTAAAAGATTCCCCATCTCTCACTTTCATTGCTCAGTTGTAGCGAAGATTAGCGATAAAATATGATGCTAGTCACGAAGCAGTGCAGTGGAGAGGATGTCGAGGCGTAGTAGTATCTTTTTCACCCACCCATTTATGTGAAAAAAGTGAAAGTATGAAAGAATTAACCAGATTAAGTAAAAATATAACGAAATGGCATATAGAAAACGAGGATCATGTTGAGCAAGGAAGAAGACAGTTGATGATAAGGGAAAGACGTGTTATCAGGCGATTAGATAAGGCAGCGGGGTAGTGCTGGCTTCTTTGGGTTGATATAGAGTGTTAGAGGGCGTGGCTGTGGCTAGGAAGAGTGTGTGGTGGTTAAAAAAGTGCTAGAAAAGTGTGTTAGCTTCGTGGTGGGAGGGAGAGTGCGGTCTGGACATTGTCTGAAAGGCGTTTGGTGGTTTGAGGAGTGAACATCAGCGTGGTGGTTTGGCTAGGAGAGTTTTGTGGTTCGGAAGGTGTGTGGTTGAGTTGTGGTGGTTAGGAGAGCGTTAAGAAAGTGTTTGTTGGTTAGAAGAGCGTAGTGGTGCGGTTAGAAGGTGTGGTGGTGTGGTAGGACAGTGTGAGTTGGTTGGAGAAGTGAATTTGTTTTGGTGGATACATTTTTTGGTGCTGATAGTGTTGGTGTCTGGCTGGGGTTGTGGCTGTAGCTACGGAAGTGTGGTAATGTGGTGGTAGGACCGTGTGGTGGTGTGGTGGGACAGTGTGGTGGTGTGGTGGGACAGTGTGGTGGTGTGGTGCTGATGGTGCTACTGTCTCAAGATGGAAACCTCTCTTGGGAGTGCAAAGGTAAGGATAATTTTTCGCCTTTTTCTTTGGCTTCGAAAGTTTAAGAAATTAGGAAAGTCTGGGAATATTCAAAACCCATAGTAATGTGAGAATTTTAAACGTCTGAGAATACCGGATCCTGAGAATATTCTAAAAGCTGAAGAATCCAAAATTTTAAAAGTTTGAGAATCATAAGTTTGAAAGTATTCGAAAAATTTTACATATTCAAGGTTTGAGAATGTTTGAAAGTGTGGGAAGAAAAAAAATGTGAGAATATATAAGAGAACCGTTGCTGCATCTCCTCTTCAGAAGCCTGTGTTTGGGAGTATGAGGGACCTTCAGGCAGACAACATCACTGGTAAACCTCCTCCATACGCCAGCAGGAAGGCTTATAAACAGGTCTTCGGCAGCCGCGGGGACCTGT
>NC_136956.1:330974-340974 GCF_032717465.1 Coenobita brevimanus
GCTGGAAGGGAGAGAGAAGAAGCTGGAGGGAAGGAGGGAGAGACAGCTGGAGGGGAGGGAGGGAAAGCTGGAGGTTAGAGAGAAGGAACTGGTGAGACGAGAAAGAGAAGTGGAGAGGAAGGAGAAAGAACTGAAGAGACAAGGGAGAGAACTAGAGGGGAGGGAGAGAAAATTGGAGGGGAGAGAGAGAGAGCTGGAGGGAAGGGAGAGAGAACTGGAGGGAAGGGAGAGAGAACTGGAGGGAAGGGAGAGAGAGCTGGAGGGAAGGGAGAGAGAGTTGGAGAGGGAGAGAGGATTAAGGGATGAACAAATGCCTGTCAGTCCCAGCCCCAGGTCGCCTCTCGAAGACCATCGCGTGACCCGGATGCAGATGCGGACGTCGGAGGTAGTGACACGAAGAAGCGAGACTCAGAGATCAGTGAAGGAGCCAATGGAGCGACAGGAACCAAGAATCAAAGGGGCTTCACCGCAGAGACACGAAGCACGAGCGAGAGGGGCTTCAGCAGATAACCGGGAAGCCTCACGCGACTCCGGTATTATGTCATCCTGGGCTTCGGAGTCCTCGCTGACCAGGAACGTGACAGATTCCAGCCCACGGGTACTGAAGATAAGGAAATCATACGAGGATCTAACAGTGGCAGCCAGCGAAATGCCCCCAATCAACCAAAGGAGATCTTCCGATGCGAACAAATCTACAGACGCCGGCCGATCTTCACTGGCTGGGCGGTCGTCTTGGTCTGACAGTACTAGCAGGGTACGTGAGGCACAGGCCCTCTATGCTAGGGTCCCATCTCACTCCTGGGACGAAAATCATCAACAAAACATTGACCCAAGACTGAAAACTGGCCATACTGTCCATGTGCCCTATGAATCAGTTGCTCAGGTTATTCAGGAACCAGGTACGACGAACAAACCCAACTTAGCACCACAAAGACCCTATGCCAGACTCCCTTCTCACTCCTGGGACGCAGACTATCACCAAAGTCTGGACCCACGACTGAAAACTGACCATGCTGACTCTGCTCCTTACGAGTCAGTTATGCGAGTGACTCAAGGACCAGGTACAGTGAACAAGCCTGACTCAAAACCACCAGGATCGACATTCAGTGACTCAAAAACACAAACTTTAGCATTCGGCGACTCTGCAAGGGGATTCAAGCCAGTCCAAGGTCAACAGGAGGCGAGAACACAAGATCCGATGCGCCCGGCTCCCCCCGTCATCGTACAACTCCACGCCAAAGTAGGTTACATGGGGACCTTGTTGAATCTCTGCCCATCATCACCATCATCATCATCATCAGCAACAGCATCATCTTAACCCCTTTTTTCTTCATCATTCTAACCCCCTGCCACACTTACACGAATGGGAGGGGCACAGGAACAGCAAGACAAAAACACGAAAACTCTCTCAAAACAAAACAGTAAAATCAAGCCACACACATCCACCCTCTCATCACTCAAGCATACCAATCTCTAAGCTCTTAATCTAGCCTAATCTTGAATGAATTTCCTCATCTAACTTTTCTGACACCTAATCTAACCTAATCATGAGCGACCCTTCCAATCTAACCTCATCTAACTTCACCTTCAGCAGACCTCCTCATAGCGTAGCCTAATATAGTCTTTAACTCCTGATCTAACACATTTTACTCTCACCTAACAACACAATCTAGCCTTGGACAGAGATCCTAGCTTAATCTAACGTATCCTAACACTGACTAGAGCTCCTAACGTAGCCTAACATTAAGCAGAACCACTAACCCAAACCTAAATTAGCCTAAAATCTAGCCTAGGCTAACCCAACCTGATCTAAGGCAACCACATCTAACATAGCTATCAACAGAGCTCCCAAAATATCTTAACCTAACTTAATCTAACCAAACCTAACCAAATCTAACCCAACCCAACCCAATCCAATCCAATCCAACCCAACCCAACCCAATCCAACCCAACCCAACCCTACCCAATCCAACCCAACCCAACCCTACCCAACCCAACCCTACCCTACCCTACCCAACCTAACCCAACCCAACCCAACCTAACCCAACCCTACCCAACCTAACCCAACCCAACCCAACCCAACCCTACCCAACCCTACCCAACCCAACCCGACCCAACCCAACCCAACCCAACCCAATCTAACCTACTCCATCCTCCCTCAGGGCACCCTCGGCCTCCCCAACCTTGGCAACACTAGCTACATCAATTCAGTCATGCAGTGTCTCTTCAACATTGATGCACTGCGACTCTACTTCAGCCACTTGCATCAAAGGTAGGCACAACTCTACCTGTCTACCTGTGGGTGTCTGTCTATCGAGCTATTTGTCTATCTATCCCTATGTCTGTACGTGGCTGTTTATTTGCCTATGTGCTTATCTGTCTGTCTGTCTGTCTGTCTGCCCCCCCCCTCTCTCTTTCTCTCTCTCTCTAACAACGAAGCAAAGGAAAACGAGTCTCTGTTTCTGTCTCTGTCTTTCTGTTTGTCTGTCTCTGTCTCAGTCTCTGTCTGTCTGTCTGTCTGCCTCTGTCTGTCTCGCTATGTCAAAGAAAGCAAAAGAAAAAGGGTCCCTGTCAGTCTCTGTCTGTCTGCCTGTCTGTGTGTCTGTCAATCTGTCTGTCTGTCTGTCTGTCCGTCTCTCTCTAATTCACCCTTGCACTTCTTCGTGACAGGAGCGGGGACCTGACTGAGGCGGTGGCGAAGGTGTTTGAGGCGATGGAGAAAGGAGTGAGGGTTAGAGAGGCTATGAACAGACTCAAGGTGAGAGAGAGAGAGAGAGAGAGAGAGAGAGAGAGAGAGAGAGAGAGAGAGAGAGAGAGAGAGGAGAAGGTATGAACATGGTGTGTGTGTGTGTGTGAGAGAGAGAGAGAGAGAGAGAGATTGAACAGGCTGATGGTGTGTGTGTGTTTGTGTGAGGTAGACAGAGAGAGAGAGAGAGTCGAGAAGGTATGAACAGACTTATGGTGTGCGTGTGTGTGTGTGTGTGTGTTTGTGTGTATGTGTGTGTGTGTGTGTGTGTGTGTGTGTGTGTGTGTGTGTGTGTGTGTGTGTGTGTGTGAGGTAGACAGAGAGAGAGAGAGAGAGAGAGAGAGAGAGGGAGAAATAACATAATCCTAACATGCAACCCTCATCATTTACAAGATTTGCTTCCACTAAGAGTAGGTTAGGTTGAAAAAATATTACCCATCTCACCTACGTCTCCCTCCTCCCCCCTAGAGTTAACCCAGGCATGAGGGGGAGTAGTCATACAGGTATTAACACTCTCAGGTTCCTCTTCTCTGCTTCAGGTGGTCGTGGAGGGTCGTGATAAGATATTCAGTCTAAACCCCCACCCCCCCGCCTCTCATCTGCTGGCAGCGTTACTCTCTTGGATGCATGCTGATTTGACCACGGTAGGGCTAAGTAGTAGTAGTAGTAGCAGTAGTAGTAGCAGTAGTAATAGTAGTAGTACATCCTTTCTATTGCACTTCTTCGTGACTGGCATCAGATTCTAGTGTCAGTCTAGTGTTACAACTCAGCATTCAAGATGGAGAGATGGCAGTCCCCTAACCTACATTGATCTAATTAAACAAAACGCAATCTAACCCGTCCTAACCTAACCCTATCTCAACCTAACCTCGTCTAATTCAATTCAGTCTAACAATCTAACCTAACCTAACCCAACCCTATCTCAACCTGACCTCGTCTAACTCAGTTTAATCTAACTTAATCCAACCCATCCTAACCCAACCCTATCTCAACCTAGTCTATTCCAATTTAATCTAACTTAATCTAATCCATCCTATCCTAATCCTATCTCAACCTGGTCTAATTCAATTTAATCTAGCTTCATCTAATCCATCACGTCACCTCACACAGAACACCTCGCCTGGACCACTTGGCCTGTCCACCTCAGTCATATCCAGTCTGTTCCACGGCCTGAGGGAGTTGGTGGTGGTGTGCCCTGCCAAGTCGAAGGTCCTGTCAAGCGTGGCCGAGTGCTTTGACATCCTTACCCTCACCCTACCGGCATCAGCGCAAGTTAGGCTGGAGGTGGGTGTTGATGGTGAGAGATGGAAGTTAGAGTGACGCTGGAGGTGGGTGTCCTGTTTACGGTGAGAAATAGAGGTTCGAGTCTGCTTTCATTAATATCTTTACCATCTCTAAAAATTCTCTGATGGTGGGTTCTGTGCCAAAAGTTAGAGAAAATTAAGCTAGCTCTACCCTGTGTCTCCCCCCCAATTCCACCTGTCTCAATGGCCCATCTACACTGTGGGATATAGAAAGTGTAAGTCCGTAGGAAGATAAAAAGTGGAATGATGAGGTTATGTGTACTGGTTTATAACATCTTGGAAATACTAGATGTTGCCTCGTGTGAAGCTGGTTGTGTGGAACTGCAGGTGGATGTGAGTGTTGTATGTTTGAGGGGCGACCTACTCAGGCAAAGACAACCACATCAGTCACAAGACTAACAAGAATAACAACAGCAACACAACTACGATATCATACGTTGTTTCGCGTGTTGCTGGTTGTGTGGAACTGCAACTGGATGTTACCCCTGAGTGTTGCAAGTTTGAGGGGTGACCTAATGCAACAAAAACAACAAAAATAATAATAATAACAATAACACTACGTCAACAATAGCAACACAGCAATAATAACAAAATTCTCTCATCTACAGGATCTAGTCGCGGCTCGGTTCAGTCCACAGCAAATCATTTTTAAATGCATCCACTGCAACTCTCACCACCTCTGCACACACTTCACCAAACTGCGACACGCGCCAGACGTTCTCGCCCTCGTCCTCGCCAGGTGGGTAAGATGGAGGGTGGGAAGGAAGGGAGAGGGAGGGGGAAGGGAGGTTTATGGAAGAAGGGAGGAGGAGGAGGAGGAAGGGAGAATTATGGAAGAAGGGAGGAGGAGGAAGGGAGGCTTGTAGTGTAGTGTTCTGGAAGTGTTATAGTGTCTGAGTGAGAGACTGACGAGGAGAGTGTATGTGAGTGAGGTGGAGGGAGGGGAAGAGGGAGGGGTAGGCCAAGGATGAGATGGAAGGATGGAGTGGAGAAGATGGAGAGTGAGAGACTAACGAGGAGAAAGTATGTGAGTGAGGTGAAGAAGGGGGAGGGAGGGGGGAGGCCAAGGATGAGATGGAGGGATGGAGAGTATGGAGAGTGAGAGACTAACGAGAAGAATGTATGTGAGTGAGGTGGAGGGGGGGAGAGGGGGGGAGGACAAGGATGAGATGAAGGGATGGAGTGGAGAGGTATATGAGAGAGGGAGGTGTGAGCTGGGAGCAGGGCAGTGAAGTGGCGGGGGACAGGGCGACATGGAGGCGATTTGTTTGTAGCCACCCTTTACGGGATTAAGGCGTCTGGCAATAGATGGATAGATAGTGAAATGGTGATATAGGTGTACTGATATGACTGTAACCTTAACTCATGACCTTCTCTCCCTCTCTCTACCCAGGTCATCTCGGGTCAGCAGTGAAGCAAGTGACCTAGCACGAGTGGTGGTCCCTGCCACCGGCCTCTCCCTCAATGACCATCTGACCCAGGATGCCAGGAGGTCAGTGTAGGTCATCTCAGGTTAGATTATGTCAGATTAGGTCGAGTTTCCAAGTGAGATTAGAGTGCGTAAGACTTCCTCCTTAGCGATTTATTTTCTTTGAACATCGATATTTTCTTGTACGCTATCCATCTATCTATATCTCTATTGCCAGACGCCTTAATCCCGTAAGAGGTGGCCACAAACAAATCGCCTCCATGTCACCCTGTCCCCCGACATTTCATTGCCCTGTCCCCAGCTCACCCCCCCCCTCTCTCATATACCTCTCCACTCCATCCCTCCATCTCATCCTTGGCCTCCCCCTCCCTCTCCCCCCTTCCACCTCACTCACATACACTCTCCTCGTCAGTCTCTCACTCTCTTTTACGCTGCAGATGGAGAGGGAGAGGACGGCCGAGGATGAGATGGAGGGATGGAGTGGAGAGGTATATGAGAGAGGGGGGGGGGATGTGAGCTGGAAGCAGGGCAGTGAAATGGCGTGGGACAGGGCTACATGGAGGCGATTTGTTTGTGGCCACCCCTTACGGGATTGAGGCGTCTGGCAATAGATAGATAGACAGATAAATACATAGCAGGGAATAATTTCACCTATACTCTTTTCACCTTAACTTGGCCCAGATTTTCGTCCTTTTGCAGCTTATTTCACGTAGTTCAGTGGCAGAAAAAGACAATACTACGGCTCTACATCCTTTCCATAGCACTTCTTCGTGACTAGCATCATATTCTAGTGTTAAAAAGACAATACTACGGCTCTACATCCCTTCCATAGCACTTCTTCGTGACTAGCATCATATTCTAGTGTTAAAAAGACAATACTACGGCTCTACATCCCTTCCATAGCACTTCTTCGTGACTAGCATCATATTCTAGTGTTAAAAAGACAATACTACGGCTCTACATCCCTTCCATAGCACTTCTTCGTGACTAGCATCATATTCTAGTGTTAAAAAGACAATACTACGGCTCTACATCCTTTCCATAGCACTTCTTCGTGACTAGCATCATATTCTAGTGTTAAAAAGACAATACTACGGCTCTACATCCTTTCCATAGCACTTCTTCATGACTAGCATCATATTCTAGTGTTAAAAAGACAATACTACGGCTCTACATCCTTTCCATAGCACTTCTTCGTGACTAGCATCATATTCTAGTGTTAAAAAGACAATACTACGGCTCTACATCCCTTCCATAGCACTTCTTCGTGACTAGCATCATAGTGTTAACCTCTCACTACAACTCAGCATTCAAGATGGAGAGATGGCAATTTTAGGCCAAGTTAGAGTGACGAGAGTACAGCATGTCACAGCTTCCAGACCAATGAAGCTCCCTAACACCCTTTCCTTAGCGAATTATTTTGTGGATATGGCTGGGTGATATTTTTTAAACATTATTTTATGCAGGGTATGGCGATATTGGAAGGATTTACGTAACACAGAAGAGGACATTAAGGTGTAGTAAACGAAATAAATCGCTTAGGAAAAGGTGTTAGGGAGCTTTATGCAGGGTATGGCGATATTGGAAGGATTTACTTAACACAGAAGAGGACATTAAGGTGTAGTAAACGAAATAAATCGCTTAGGAAAAGGTGTTAGGGAGCTTTATGCAGGGTATGGCGATATTGGAAGGATTTACGTAACGCAGAAGAGGACATTAAGGTGTAGTAGACGAAATAAATCGCTTAGGAAAAGGTGTTAGGGAGCTTTATGCAGGGTATGGCGATATTGGAAGGATTTACGTAACGCAGAAGAGGACATTAAGGTGTAGTAGACGAAATAAATCGCTTGGGAAAAGGTGTTGGGGAATGAATCTAGGGGACAGTGAGAGACTCCTAGGCTTCAAAGGCTTCGCAACGCGTTCTCCTGAGCGAATTAACCTTTACATTCCACCTCAGTTTCCTTTCGTGTGTTAGTGATGTTAAGTGTCTTAAAACGGGATAAATAGCATATAGGAGAATGTTAAGGAGTATTGTAAGTAAGGGGCTTCGTGGCACCCGTCCATTATTGATTTATTTTGTATAGTGCACTTTATCATTCACATAGGCTCTTGTATTCTCTGTAGGTCTCTAATATACATACATACATACATACATACATATATACTCGTAATGTGTGTGTGTATGTATGTATGTATGTATGTTTGTTTGTTGTTTGTTTGTACACACGTATGTATGTACGTTTGTTTATTTGTTTGTTTTTTGTACATGTGTATGTATGTATGTATGTATGTATGTGTGTATGTATGTATATATGTATGTTTGCTTCTTTGTTTGTAAATATGTGTGTATGTGTGTATGTATGTATGTATGTATGTATGTATGTATATTGTCAAGTTATGTATTTTCTTAATTCATAATGCCTATGTTTATATCTATCTATCTATCTATCTATCTATATACGTATAATTACATGTATATCTATTTATAATTTATTATATTTATTATCTGAAATATTTAAATTCTTATTAATCTATCTATTCATCTTTCTATCTATCTATCTATCTATCTATTTATGTCTATCTATTTATCTACCTGTCTCTATGTATATCTATCTATCTATCTATTTATCTATGTATCTATCTACATTTATCTATCTTTATCTATTTCCAGCCGGCCTGAGTACCTGCTCGTAGGCGTGATTCACCAGGAGGCACCAGGTAATGTATTTATAAATCTTAAGCCTCCCTAACACCTCTTCCTTAGCGATTTATCCTGACTATTGCACCTCACTATATTCTCCTGTATTAATGCAAAGGATGTCTATGTTAATTATTATTATTATTATTATTATTATTATTATTATTATTATTATTATTATTATTATTATTATTATTATTATCATTATTATTATTATTATCATTATCATTAGTAGTAGTAGTAGTAGAAGTAGTAGTAGTAGTAGTAGTAGCAGTAGTAGTAGTAGTAGTAGTAGTAGCAGCAGCAGTAGTATTAGTAGTAGTAGTAGTGGTAGTAGTAGTAGTAGTAGTATCTTCCCTCTTCTCTTCCTCCTCGTCCTCCTCATCCCCCTTCTTCTTCTTCTACTTCCTCCTCCCCTCCTCCTCCTCCTCCTTCTCTCTCTTCCTCCTCCTCCTCCTCCTCCTCCTCCTCCTCTTTCTTCTTCTCCTTCCTCTTCCCCCTCTCTTCTTCCTCCTCTCATTTCCATCCCTCTTCATCTTCCTCATCTCATTGTCACTCTACCTCTCCCTCAGGTCAATTTACATCATATTGTCGTAGTCAGCAGGGGCGATGGTGGAAATGGCAAGATACGGAACTAGAAGGCGTAATGCAGGAAGAAGTGTTGCAGCTCACTCAAATTCCTGTTCTGTTTTACGCTGCACAACATTAATCAACTGTACTGCATGATCAAGCCTCCCCCCGTGCATGATAAGGCTCTGATTGCATGACCCCACCCCCACACTGCATGGCCCCCACCCACACACTGTATGACCCCCACACTGCATGACCCCACCCCCACATTGCATGACCCCACCCCCACACTGCATGGCCCCACCCCCACACTGCATGACCCACCCCCACACTGCATGACCCCACCCCCACACTGCATGGTCCCACCCCCACACTGCATGACCCCACCCCCACACTGCATGACCCCACCCCACACTGCATCACCCCCACAGTGCATGACCCCACCCTCATAGTGCATGACCCCACCCCACACTGCATAATCCACCCCCACACTGCATGACCCCACCCCCACACTGCATGACCACACCCCCACTCGAAGCTCATTTCCCGTAGTCACTGATAAGGCTCTATATCCATTCCATAGCACTTCTTCGTGACTAGCATCTTATAGTATTCATCTACTAGACATCAATAGCAGAAGAACACAGTACTACGGCTCTATAACGCATCCTTTCCATAGCACTTCTTCGTGACTAGCAGCACAGTTAGTGTCATTCTCTCCTGATTTACAGAATGGCTGATCGCAAAAAAAGAATTGTTTGAAAATAAAGTTAATGTTTTTTTTCTGTGTTTTTCCTACTTGAGAGAGAGAGAGAGAGAGAGAGAGAGAGAGAGAGAGAGAGAGAGAGAGAGAGAGAGAGAGAGAGAGAGAGAGAGAGAGAGAGAGAGAAAGTACTGGATTAAAATATTAGTGTTCGTCATTCACACACACACACACACACACACACACACACCTGCTCACACCAACACACCTCCAATTAACCTCACTGCTCTTACCTGTCGAGATGTTAGCCAGTCGAAGCGAATCCTTAACGCTTACTCATGTTGTATTTATCCTGCCAAACAAATCACCTCACTCCCCTCAACCACCAGGCCCCAGACACACTCCTCAAGGCTGTGGCTGAATCGGTAGTGGTGTGATGTCCTAATAGACGCAGGTTCGATTCCCGGTTAAGAAATGGAAATGTTGAACGGTGGTGGTGGTGTAAAAATACCCCCACTAATACCAGTACACCAGTCCTGTATGAGACAGC
>NC_136956.1:345974-353474 GCF_032717465.1 Coenobita brevimanus
CTCTCTCTCTCTCTCTCTCTCTCTCTCTCTCTCTCTCTCTCTCTCACCATAATTCAACACCACACACCAACATAGAGTGCAACATCAGTACAATCCCAGATCTTACCTTCACTGTCCCTAGCGTTCACCATTGCACGGTAGCGAAGTAGCTCCACTGTGCACTGTACGTGACCCTCTATGCACGCGAGATGTAAAGCCGTCCTGCCTGTAGTAGTAGTAGTAGTAGTAGTAGTAGTAGTAATAGTAGTAGTAGTGGTAGTGTGTGGTAGTAGTATGTGTGGTTGTGGGAGTTGGAGTTGTGGTAGTAGTGTGTGGTGGTAGTAGTAGTAGTAGTAGTTACCACTTTTATCATCATCATCATCATCATCATCATCACCATCATCATCATTATCATCATTATCATCATCATTACTGTCATCATCATCATCCTGTCTGTCTGTCTGTCTGTCTGTCTCTCTCTCTCTCTCTCTCTCTCTCTCTCTCTCTCTCTCTCTCTCTCTCTCTCTCTCTCTTACCATCAATGGGTGACCTCGTATTGACGTCACATCCGCTGTCTAGTTCCTCCCGAAGACCACTGACGTCACCGCTTGTGGCTCGGAGTAGGAGGGTGGGCAGCGGGATTGCCTGAGAGAGAGAGAGAGAGAGAGAGAGAGAGAGAGAGAGGAATATCAGTATGTGTAATAATGATACCTGTCTCTACGTATTTAATTTCATCTAAGAGTCTATCTATCTATCTATCTGTCTATTTATCTATCTGTCTATATATGCATCTATCTATCTGTCTGTCTATCCATCCATCCATCCATTGATCTATTTTCAATCTATCTATCAATCTATCTATCTGCCTGTCTGCCTGTCTGTCTATCTATTTACCTATCTATCTGTCTATCTGTCTTTCTGTCTGTCTATCTATCTATCAAACAAAGAGTGAGAGATAGTACCCTCTTCAGTCCAAGGTCTCTCTCTCTCTCTCTCTCTCTCTCTCTCTCTCTCTCTCTCTCTCTCTTTCTCTATTAGTAAGGTGTTTTTCAAGGTCACAGGACTAGTGTTGTATTCAGCATAATAAATCGCCTAGATACAGGTGTTAAGAGCCCTCCCAAGCCAGAGGTATGCACTTCTTATCAGCAAGAGATAACATGTGATAAGACTGATGGTTACCATTCACACCACACCACCACAACTACTGCCACAACCACCACAATAACCACCATAACATAGCACCACCACTACCACAACAACATAACACCACCACCACTACCACAACAACATAACACCACCACCACTACCACAGCCACCACAATAACCACCACAACATAACACCACCACTACTACCACAACACTGCACCACAACCACCACCACTACCACAACACTACACCACAACCACTACCACTACCACAACAACATAACACCACCACCACTACCACAATATAAACACCACAACTACCACCACAATTACCACAACGACATAACACCACTACTACCACAATATAAACATCATAACTATCACCACGACCACAATAATTACAACATAGCACTACCACAACCACTACTACAGCCACCACCACTACCACAACAAGATAACACCACCACAACCACTACCACATCCACTACACCACTACCACAACAACAACAACAATACAAATATAATCACCACCATAATTACAGATTACCATCACTATATAATATTACCACAGTGACAACACGATCCTACCACAATCACCACAACGACGTCATCACCACACTCAGTACCACACAGACATGACGTTACAACCACACCACCACAAACACCACCACCACACCACACCACCGCAGACGACGATCATTTAACCACAACAAAAACAGACAACAGCAGAAACACAGCCACCACTACCACCACCACCACAAAACACAGCCACCACTACCACCACCACCACAAAACACAGCCACTACCACCACCACCACCACCACAATTACCACAATCAATCAAGCGCCACTCCACACAACTCTACCTCATGACAACCTACAGTATCTTGAACAGGCTTTAAAGTGGCCCTGTCAGTGAGGTCCTTCGAGGCATCCCCATACTTCACTTCATTCGAGTCTTCTGAAGTTTGGCCATATCTGCGATCCTTCGAAGTCGGTCTTGCACTGAGGTCTTTTGTGGGTCCTTCTTTGCGGTCTTCTAAAGTGTGACCATATACGCGATCCTTAGAAGTCGGTCTTTCACTGCGGTCTTTTGGAGTGAGTTTTTCGTCGCGGTCTTTTGAAGTGTATCCATATTTTTGGTCCCTCGAACTGGGCTCTCTGCTGCTGGGTTTTGCTTCCGGTGGTCTTTGGTCTCTGTCTGGTGATGTGCTTCGGTCGCTGGTGTCTGTTGATGTGGATGTGTCTGATGCCTCAATTGATGTGGAGTTCTTGATGTCCCCCGATGTCCCGTGTCTGGTGGGGTCTCTTGCTGTGTGTTTACCGTTGATCCGCCCTGATGTCCTTCCTTGGTTGATCTCTGGTGACAAACGTTCTCTGGTAATTCGCCTCTGTGTCCTTCCACCACTGGTGTCTAGTGAAATGCGTTCTTCATTAGCACTGGAGTCTGTCGATGTAGGTCTGTCATGGCTGCGTCTTTCATCACCGGTAACCCATAGCGTACGCCTTGCACTGCTGCGTCTTTCATCACTGCTATCCCTCAGCGTACGCCTTCCATTGCTGCGTCTTTCACCATTAGTACCCCCAAATGAATGTCTGCCGTTGCTCTGTATTTCATCACTGGCATATCTCAGTCTGTCTACTGATTCTTCTGTGACACTGGTGCGGCTTCCATCAGAGTCGCCCCTCAGCGTACGCCTTTCTAGGGTACCCGTCGAGGAGCTGCCGTAGATCTCACTCAGCAGGTCGAGGTTGATGGGGAGCTGGGCGATGGGGCAGTGGGTGTGTGGCGTGTGGCAGGTTGGGCATTTTAGACCCCCGCGGGCTTCGAGGACCCTGAGGCACTGACGGCAGAAGGAGTGGCCGCAGGGAAGGCACACCGGGGGCCTCGACTCTGCCGTATAGTTCTCTCGGCAAACTTTACACTCCATCGCCATCGTCTTCAGCGTCTTATTCTGCGTCTGATTTAAATTCTTTGTTTACTTTGACTTCTTTGACTCTGCTATTCACACCATCGCTACCTTTTGTGCCTTACTTTGCACTTGATTTGATTTCTTTGCTTACTTTGACTTGATTGACTTTATTCCTACACTCAGCTGATATCTTCCTCACTTATACTTTTCTCTCACTTATACTTTCCTCTTTGATGTGATTTCTTTGATTTCCTTGACCAATTCTGTTTTTTATCTATTTCATTCACGCGTATTTTTGGCAATTGATTTTCTCTCTCTCTCTTTAATCTATTTCTCTTTTCTTACTATCATTTTATATCCTGGTTTTATTCATTATTTTTTCTTGAATCCTGTAGTTTAACATTTCATTAGACTTTATTTCTTATGTTATTATCAGCATTTATTTCTTTACCTTAGGACTTGGAGGCGATTTGTTTGTGGCCACCCCAAACGGGATTGAGGCGTCTGGCAATAGATAGATAGATAGATAGGACTCTTTCCTTTAATAATTCAAAGTAATGTCTATAATGAGAGTGGGGGGTGTGAGCTGGGGGGAGGGCAGCGAATGGCGGGGAGCTGAGCGACATGGAGGCGATTTGTTTGTGGCCAACCCTTACGGGATTAAGGCGTCTAGCTATGGATAGATGAATGAGGGTTGGATTCACCTCCCAAATTCATTATCTGTCCATCTATCTCTAGCCCGACGCCCTAATACAGCAAAGGGTGGCCACAGACAAAACGCCTCCAAGTCGCTCTGTCGCCCACCATTTGACTGCCCTCCCCCCAACTCACTCCCTCCTCCCTCATATACCTCTCAACTCCATCCCTCCACCTCATCCTCGGTCTACCTCTCCCTCAAAATCACACTGCATCCAAAAGTATATACATTTTTTGAAAAGCCACGAGGGGGATGGGGGGGGGTAGGCCTGTCACCTTTCCCTAAATATAATGGAATACACAGCCTAGCCACGGCACCTTACTCCTGCGCAGTTCACTAAGCTCAGAGCAATACTGGAGAGAGAAGTGTGTCTTGATATCTAGGTGCGCTGATAAGGAGAGAGAGAGAGAGTTAGTAAGTTAGTGAGTGTGTGTGTGTGTGTGTGTGTGTGTGTGTGTGTGTGTGTGTGTGTGTGTGTGTGTGTGAATACTGTTGCATCCATTTGTCCAAATATTGTCTATCTACTTAATCAGTTTATCTATCTATCTACCTACCTATCTATCTGGCTATCTACCTGTCTACCTACCTGCCCATCTGCCTATCTATCTACTTACCTACTTGTCTATCTACCTACCTACTTACTATCAACCTACCTATCTGCCTACCTACCTACCTATCTATCTGTCTATCTATCTATTTATCTATCTATCTATCTGTTATTTGCCTTTCTGCCTATCTACCTATCAAGGCTGGCATTACGGTACGGTACGGTACGGTACAGTTGATATTTAGGCTGAAAGTACGGTACGGAATTATGGCACGTTTTTTCCGTGACGTACGGTACGGTACGATTTAGGTACGGTAAAACGAGCAAGATTCCGTACCGTACCGTACCCCAGGCTTAAATACATGATAATGCCTTAGAGAGAACATATAACTACGAACTCCTTGTGTTTGACTAATTCTGACACTTTATTCAGACACACATTTATCAAGTGGGGTTGGTGGAGGATTAGTGCCCCTCCCTGTAAAACAGTTAACTCCAAGCCCTTGGCCACCCCGTTTGGGATACATGGCATCTGGCAATCAATGGATGATGAATGACATTTATGCAGCACTGGCAAGCCAAGAGTATTCTGACAGGTATGCTTCAGAACACAGTCACTCAGCAACCCTGATCACGACGTGTCCAGTCCCTGTCACTCACTGCCTGAGCCTGCCTCTATCTCACACAGTCAGTTTCTCTGTGAGCACTGAGTAGTCTACAGTCACATCTTCCAGTGCTGTCGTTGTCGTCACTAAAGTACAACACGTCTTTCTAAATACATGCTACTATATGTAAGAATGGAGTGTATCTTAGTCCACACATGAACTCTAAATATATTATTATGTAATGTATTATTGTCATTAGTGATATAGGCCTAGAAATAGATACTGTATATTTTGCTGATGGTACGATAAAAGTACGGAATTACGGTACGGATTTTTTTCCGTACTGTACGGTACGGAAAAACAACTTGGGGTACGATACGAAAATACGGTACGGTATTTTAACCAGGTACGGAGTACGGAAAAATGTTTCGTACCGTACCGTACTACCAGCCTTGCTACCAATCTATCTTCCTTCGTTCACTTATTTATCTATTCATCTGTCTCTGTCTATTTATGTTGGTCTGTCAGTATATCTATCAGTCTCTCTCTCTCTCTCTCTCTCTCTCTCTCTCTCTCTCTCTCTCTCTCTCTCTCTCTCTCTCTCTCTCTCTCTCTCTCTCTCTCTCTCTCTCTCTCTCTCTCTCTTTCTCTCTCTGTATGTATCAATCAGTCAGTCAATCAATCTATCAAATTATCCATTCATCTATCTTTCTATCTATCTATCAATGTATTTATTTATCTATCTATCTATCACTCCCATGTCCCTCTTCACCCACCAGCACAGTTAGGGACCTTGAGGTAACAATGACTGCTTGTGGTTTGTGTTTTTATTCTAGGCCACGTGGAGAGGGCGGAGATTGAGAGACTGGCGAGGAGAGTGTATGTGAGTGAGGTGGAGGGGGAGAGAGGGAGGTGAAGGCCGAGGATGAGATGGAGGGATGGAGTGGAGAGGTATATGAGAGAGGGGTGTGTGAATTGGGAGCAGGGCAGTGAAATGGCGGGGGACAGGGGACATGGAGGCGATTTGTTTGTGGCCACCCGGTATAAATGGATTAAGGCATCTGGCAATTGGTAGATAGATAGAATTTTGAACCAAGACAGATGAAGACGACGACGAAAGCCAAGCATCGTCGCCTGTTTAGATTCGCAGGTCCGGGTTGAGATTAAATACCTCACTGGTTTTTAGATTACTGCACAGATAGGACAGAGACGGTGACCGAACTGCAAGCTACGTCTTGTCTAATTTTGATAGGTATAAGCTGTGTTGGCAAGTGTTAAAGCTTCGTAGCCAACATCTATGTATATGTAACTCTTAATTCTTGTAACAGGTGAGTCTTGAGTTTTGGTTAATGTTATTTTGGTAATTGAAGAGCAGGAGGAGTTAAAGATGAATACAGGGAGTTGATCTTGATTTATTATCTTCAGAGACAATCTAAGTTGAACAGGGTATGTCTTACAGAGACTTAATATACTAAGTTAGTCTAGTTGGACCGCTCTTCTTATTCACTATCTCCACTACCTGCCGGTATTATGGCCTGTCTCCTTCTGCGTTCAAAATTCCTTTATTCTGGTGTAGCAGGGGTCGTGTCACGTGTGTTCTACTGTCGTGGATTCTTCTAGAACACTGTATGTCTGTGTGTATGTACTGCTTCCCGTGCACGATCAACATTCCTTCACTTCAAGAGTTGCAAGCTAAAATCCCGTTCCCACACCTTGTCTGGTGCTCTGTCTATCAATCTATCTATCTATCCATCATGCTTTCTGTTATGATTTCTATTTATAATATGGAGTCCTGACACAAGCTGGCAACTCTGATGGAGGATTGCATCATGCAATAAGGCCGGGTACGTTCCTGCCGAGGATATATAAGAGCGTCAGAGTGGCTAGCAGACTCTTTTGCTTCCTGCCGCCTGCTGCCCCGCCCTGCCTCGTCGATCATCTGGCAGCCGTCTCACCACCAACCATCGCACCTTCCCCTGCCCCTGCCGCCTTTCCCTCGTTCTTCATTTTGCTGTTCCCGCTATGCTGTGATTGAAGAGCTTGTTCCTGCCTTTTCTCTGACGGACTCTCTGTTTGCCAGTGACCCTACAAGTGCGGGGCTGATATCAAACAACATCAACAACAAGGCTCCATCACCATTCATTGTCAATTACTGAAGAGTAAAGGTTAAAAAGAAATGTAGAGACTAATCTTTTAAAAAAAATATATAGATAAAGAAATTTTTACACTAATTATTTAAAAAAAATATATATGAAGAAATTCTCACACTAATCATCTGAAAATTAATATATCTGAAGAAATTTTCGTACTAATCATTATTAATATATATGAAGAAATTTTCATACTAATAATTTAAAAATTAATATTTCTGTAGAAATTTTCACACTAATCACGTAAAGGTTAAAATCTCTGAAACATTTAGAATTCACAAGCGTCTGAGCATCCTTCCTGAGTGACTTGTAGAGACCACGCTGATCTAAGCATAACGATTCCAGGACAAGTGGCTCCAGTATGAACAACCTGTCACTGATTCGGCCAATGTACAATACTGAGGCAGAGGCAATGATGCGAGTTTTTCTCAAACGTTTTACGCCGCTTTTACAACGTGAAGTAGA
>NC_136956.1:360974-373474 GCF_032717465.1 Coenobita brevimanus
CCTAGGGTCTAAGAATTACACACCAGGGAAGTAATAAAGGAATGAGAGAAAATAAAGCGAGGATTAGAGATAGAGATAATAAAGAGAGTAATTTTCTTTCCCCAGGACCAGCTGAGCGATAGGGACCAACAGCTGGAGACGAATAAAAAGATGGTTGACGAACTGAGGGTAGAGGTGGAGAGGCTCAAGCACAGGCAGGAACGGCAGAAGGTGAGGCAGGGTGTGGTAGGGTGAGGCAGGGCGTGGTAGGGTGAGGCAGGGTGTGGTGGGGTGAGGCAGGGTGTGGTAGAGTGAGGCAGGGTGTGGTGGGGTGAGGCAGGGTGTGGTAGGGTGAGGCAGGGTGTGGTAGGGTGAGGCAGGGTGTGGTAGGGTGAGGCAGGGTGTGGTAGGGTGAGGCAGGGTGTGGTAGGGTGAGGCAGGGTGTGGTAGAGTTAGGCAGGGTGTGGTAGGGTGAGGCAGGGTGTGGTAGGGTGAGGCAGGGTGTGGTAGGGTGAGGCAGGGTGTGGGAGGGTGAGGTAGGTAAGACTGGAAAAAAAATAATGATGATGATGATGAGGAGGAGGAGGAAGAAGAAGAAGAAGAAGAAGAAGAAGAAGAGGAGGAGGAGGAAGAAGAAGAAGAGGAGGAGGAAGAAGAGGAGGAGGAGGAGGATAATGATTCTTTTTTTTTTTTTCAGAGGATGGAAGAGGAGGCGAGGAAGAGCAAGGGAAGTCATTTTAGCAGCAGCTCTTCTGACTTACAGGTGAGAGAGAGAGAGAGAGAGAGAGAGAGACGCCTTAATCCCGTAAGGGGTGGCCACAAACAAATCGCCTCCATGTCTCCCTGTCTCCTGCCATTTCACTGCCCTGCTCCCAGCTCACACCCCATTATCTCATATACCTCTCCACTCCATCCCTCCATCTCATCCTTGGCCTCCCCCTCTCCCCTCTCCACCTCACAAACATACACTCTCCTCGTTAGTCTCTTACTCTCCATCCTCTCCACTCCATCCCTCCATTTCATCCTTGGCCTCCCCCTCCCTCTCCCCCCTCCACCTCACTCACACACACTCTCCTCGTTAGTCTCTCACTCTCCATCCTCTCTACATGGCCAAACCACCTCAGTGTGTTCCTCCTAACGCTTCCTATCATATCCACATCCTCTCCACTCCATCCCACCTTCTCATCCTCGGCCTACCCCTCCTGCCCACCTATAGCTACTTCTGTCACCCATCCGCTGTCTACTAATCTACCTTTCTATCTCTACCGACAGCCCGAACACCGAGAGAAGATCCGACAGCTGGAATTAAAGACAGAATATAACGAAAAGATAATCGCAGACATGAATGAAGAGATTGATCAGATGGATATGCAGATCAAGGACCATGAGATTAACATTGCGTCGTATCAGGTGTGTGCTAGCTCTCTCTCTCTCTCTCTCTCTCTCTCTCTCTCTCTCTCTCTCTCTCTCTCTCTCTCTCTCTCTCTCTCTCTCTCTCTCTCTCTCTCTTTAAGTTAAAATATAGTCAGGCTTACCAATCCTTCCCTCTTGTAACATTCTCTCTCTCTCTCTCTCTCTCTCTCTCTCTCTCTCTCTCTCTCTCTCTCTCTCTCTCTCTCACTGAAATAATATTCTGTTTGTCTATATGGTTATCTCCTTCTCTCCTGTTTCTCTCTGTCTATCTATCTATCTATCTGTCTATCTATCTATCTGTTGCTGCTACTCAGGTGTGTACTAACTCTGTCTCTATTTTTCGCACACACACACACACACACACACACACACACACACACACACACACACACACACATTTTTTCGTTATGGGAAGTGAAGGTGATGATGATGATGATGATGATAATAATAATAATAATAATAATAATAATAATAATAATAATAATAATGATAATAATAATACTTCTTACACTTTCACCACAGAGAAAGCTGAAGGCGAAAGAACAGGAGGTGGAGGATTTAGAAAGCACAGAGTCGTCACTGAGGAGGGAGCTGGAGGAT
This sequence comes from Coenobita brevimanus, assembly GCF_032717465.1. Classification (NCBI taxonomy): domain Eukaryota; kingdom Metazoa; phylum Arthropoda; class Malacostraca; order Decapoda; family Coenobitidae; genus Coenobita; species Coenobita brevimanus. Next base: position 362,967 of record NC_136956.1, read on the forward strand.
GTGTCGAAGCGGCTACAGGAGGAAAGGTTCAGGGTCACGCAAGCACAGGTCAGGCCACGTTAGATCAGGTAATCGAGTTAGAGCAGATTAGCTTTGGTGTGGTTAGGTTAGGCTGGGTTGGGTTAGGTTGGGTTGGGTTGGGTTGGGTTGGCTCCTAAAACTCACATCTTCTGACACTTCCCTTTAACTGGCTAGAGTAATTTTCTTCCTGTCGATTGAATGTGTGTGTGTGTGTATGTGTGACTCTGAACATATGCTCAAAGCCCTTTCCCTGACATCCAGTAGTCCTCACACCTTCCACGCACCATCGCATGCCACCCAGTATGCTTATATCTACTCGTATATTTCACACTGATCTTTGAGTCTCTGATGGTGGCTGAGAGAGTGGCTTCACAGACAAGCTGAGTGGTGCGGAGTGTAGCATTTGTCTAAGGTATTTGTATTATAGGATTTGTTGGTCATATAACTCTGTGTTCTACTATTTCATTGTTGTTTATTATAGTATTTTTCACCCACTATAAGGTACATCTCTCTCTCCACTTCTAATATACAGGAACAGCTTGGGAAGTTAGATCGTCTGGAGGAACGCGAGGCAGCCAACGAAAGGTCCATCGCAGTCCTGAGGCAGCAATTGAAAGAAGAGGAGGAGGCAAAGAGGCGACAGGTGTCCGCTCTAAGGCAACAGCTGCTGGAGGAGGAGGCCAGCAGTAAGCAGGGACTGGAGGCGCTGAGGAGGCAGATGCAGGACGCAGAGGAGGACCATCAGAAGACAGTGGCGGCGCTAAGACAGCAGCTGCAGGAGGCGACAGATAAACAGGAACTGGACGCCTTCAACCGCACACACATCGCGTCGCTGAGGGAGCAGCTGCAGGACGAGGAGGCGAGCAGCAGGCGAACCATCAGCACGTTGAGGCAGCAGCTGGAAGACCTGGAGAACAGCAAGAGGGAGATGGCCAGCGGGTTCCGAAGGCAGCTGGAGACGCAGGAAGAGACGCACACCAAGGCCATCGCGGCACTGAAGGAACAGATGCAGGAGGAGGCGGAGATCCACAGCCAGACAGTACGTAGCATAATTACTTTAACCTGGGCACCAGAGAGGGACGCCTTCACGTGGTGGCACTGACATGGCCAGCAGGTGGAGCTGTCTGGTTATTCAAACGTCCCTCAGTTCCTTCCATATCTGCTGAAAGAGGGGGAGCTGCAGGCTGTAGTGTACCTGGTTTACATTCAGCTGAGCATGGGATTGTAACTACTACTACAACTACTACCACTACTACTACTACTACTACTACTACTACTACTACTACTACTACTACTACTACTGATGATGATGGTGATGATGATGATGAATTTCCTTCCTTTCTAGACAGCCAAACTGAAGGAACAGCTGATGATGATAATGGCGATGATGACGATTATTATTATTATTATCATTATTATTATCATTATTATTATTATTATTATTATTATTATTATTATTATTATCCTTTCCCCTCCTTTCTAGATAGCCAGACTGAAGGAACAGCTGACGGAGGCCTCTAGTACACAGAGTCAAGACATATTCAACCGCCAAATCATCGCCTCTTTAAGACAGCAGAGACAGGAAGAGGAAGCGGCTAGTAAGAGGACCATCACTGCCTTGAGGTGGGTTGGCCTTTTGGTGCGCTCGTATTCTCCCTAACACCTTTTCCTAATTGATTTATTTTGCTTATTACACCTTACAGTCCTCTGTGTTATATAAATCAGTCCTCTTAGGGTCTTTACTAGCCTCCTTGACTCCTATTCTCCCTAGCACCCTTTCCTGAGTGATTTATTTCGCTTATTACACCTTACTGTCCTTCTCTACACCTTGCTGTCCTCCTCTGTTACGTAAATCCTTTCCCAAGTGATTTATTTTGCTTATTACACCTTACTGTCCTCTGTGTTATACAAATCAGTCCTCTTAGGGTCTTTACTAGCCTCCTTGACTTATATTCTCCCTAACACCTTTTCCTAATTGATTTATTTTGCTTATTACATTTTACTCTGCTAGTCTGTGCTACATAGGACTAATGAGGAGAGTGTATGTGAGTGAGGTGGAGGGGGTAGAGGGAGGGGGAGACCTAGAATGAGATTGAGGGATGGAATGGAGAGGTATATGAGAGAGGGGTGTGTGAGCTGGGGGGAGGGTAGCGAAATGGCAGAGGATAGGGCGACATGGAGGCGATTTGTTGGTGGCCACCCCTTATGGGATTAAGGCATCTGGCTATAGATAGACAGACAGACAGACAGACAGATTGATAGATAGATAGATAGATAGATAGACAGAGACAGAATAATAGATAGATAGATAGATAGATAGGTATTTAGATAGATAGATAGATAGACAGACAGACAGATAGATAGATAAATAAATAGATAGATATTTAGATAGGCAGACAGACAGACAGACAGATAGATAGATAAATAAATAGATAGATATATAGATAGGCAGACAGACGGACAGACAGATAGATAGACAGATAGATTTAACCCTTCCTACCAACCAGAGTGCAGTTACAAGATCAAGAGGAGAGCAGCGCTGTGTCTATCGCCAGCCTCAAACAGCAACTACAGGAGGAGGAACGCAACAGCCGGATCAGCACTGCCTCCCTTCGTCAGCAGATCAGCGAGATGGTGCTGAGGGCGGGACAGGACGAGAAGAAGGCGCTGACTCTGCAGGTAGGGTGGATGGGTGTTTGTGCATCTATCTGGCTGTCTATCTATCTGTCTGTCTGTCTGTCTATCTGGCTATCTATCTATCCATCTATCTATCCATCTATCTATCTGTCTGTCTGTCTGTCTGTCTGTCTATCTATCTATCTATCTATCTACCTATCCATCTATCTATCTATCTATCTATCTATCTGCCCGTCTGTCTGTCTGTCTGTCTATCCATCCATCTATCCAATAATATATCCATCCTTCCATCACTCTATCTATCTATTTATCTATCTATCTGTCTATCTGTCTATCTGTCTGTCTGTTTGTCTATCTGTCTGTCTGTCTGTCCATCCATCCATCCATATATCCATCCTTCCATCAGTCTCTCTCTCTCTCTCTCTCTCTCTCTCTCTCTCTCTCTCTCTCTCTCTCTCTCTCTCTCTCTCTCTCTCTCTCTCTCTCTCTCTCCCTCTCTCTCTCACCACAACCCCTCCCCACATACACAGAGGGAGCGTGACGAGCGAGAGAGACAGTTGGAGGAGGACCTTGAGGCGAGTAAGACCAGGCTCAAGGAAGCCAATGAGGAGGTGAACAAGCTGAGGGCCACCATAGAGGAGAATGAAGCCACGATTGCAGCCTATCTGGTGAGTGGATGGTTACTGGCGTGATTTTTAAAATTGTTGTTTATCTGGTGAGTGGATGGTTACTGGCGTGATTTTTAAAGTTGTTGTTTATCTGGTGAGTGGATGGTTAGAGGGGTGATTCCTCTTCTACCTTTGTTGTTGTTTATCTGGTGAGTGGATGGTTACTGGAGTGATTTTATTTTTCTTCTGTCTTTAATGTTGTTTATCTGGTGAGTGGATGGTTACTGGAGTGATTTTTCTTTCTTGTCTTTAGTGTTAATTATCTGATGAGTGGATGGTTACTGGAGTAATTTTATTTTTCTTCTGTCTTTATTGTTGTTTATCTGGTGAGTGGATGGTTATTACAAGTACTCTTTTTACTCTAACTTGGCCTAAAATTGCCATCCCTCCTTGAATGCTTGAACTGACACTAGAATATGATGCTAGTCACGAAGAAGTGCCGCCGTAATATTGTCTTTTTAACACTAGAATATGATGCTAGTCACGAAGAAGTGCTATGGAGAGGATATGGAGCAGTAGTATTGTCTTTTTAACACTAGAATATGATGCTAGTCACGAAGAAGTGCTATGGAAAGGATGTAGAGCCGTAGTATTGTCTTTTTAACACTAGAATATGATGCTAGTCACGAAGAAGTGCTGTGGAATGGATGTAGAGCCGTAGCATTGTCTTTTTAACACTAGAATATGATGCTAGTCACGAAGAAGTGCTATGGAAAGGATGTAGAGCCGTAGCATTGTCTTTTTAACACTAGAATATGATGCTAGTCACGAAGAAGTGCTATGGAAAGGATGTAGAGCCGTAGCATTGTCTTTTCAACACTAGAATATGATGCTAGTCACGAAGAAGTGCTATGGAAAGGATGTAGAGCCGTAGTATTGTCTTTTTAACACTAGAATATGATGCTAGTCACGAAGAAGTGCCATGGAAAGGATGTAGAGCCGTAGTATTGTCTTTTTAACACTAGAATATGATGCTAGTCACGAAGAAGTGCTATGGAAAGGATGTAGAGCCGTAGTATTGTCTTTTTAACACTAGAATATGATGCTAGTCACGAAGAAGTGCTATGGAATGGATGTAGAGCCGTAGTATTGTCTTTTTAACACTAGAATATGATGCTAGTCACGAAGAAGTGCTATGGAATGGATGTAGAGCCGTAGCATCGCCTGCCACTGAGCTACGTGAAATGAGCTACGTGAAATGAGCTACGTGAAATGAGCTACGTGAAATGAGCTACGTGAAATGAGCTACGTGAAATTAGTTACGTGAAGTGAGCTACGTGAAATGAGCTACGTGAGATGAGCTACGTGAAATGAGCTACGTGAAGTTAACTACGTGAAAATCTGGGCCAAGTTAGAGTTAGAGAGAGAGTAAAGATAATGCTAAGAATTAGAACCGTCTCACAGGAACAGATGGAGGAGAAAGAGAGAGAGATGGCGGAGAGAAATCGTGAGAGGGAGGAAAGGGAGGCGGAGAGGGAGGACGAGATGGAGAGACTTAACAAGCGACTGGAGGAAGAGAGACAGAAGTTTATGGAGGCGCAGGTAAGAGAGAGAGAGAGAGAGAGAGAAAGAGAGAGCAGATAACTAGACCAATAAGTAGACACTAATAAGAATGATGATGATGATGATAATGATGATGATGATAATAATAATAATAATAATTATTATTATTATTATTATTATTATTATAATAATCATAATAATAATTGTAATAAAGCAATCATACCACTGCTACTACTACTACTACTGCTACTACTACTACTACTACTACTAATAATAATAATAATAATAATAATTTCCCACATTCCCCACTCCTTCCCTCCCCTCTCCCTCTCTCTCCCACCTTCCCTCCACTTCCCTCCACTTCCCTTCACTTCCCTCCTTCCCTCCACTTCCCTCCCTCCCTCTCTCTCCCTCCTTCCCTCCACATCCCTCCACTTCCCTCCACTTTTCCCTTATTCCTCCCCTCCCTTTCTCCCTCCACATCACTCCACTTCCCTCCACTTGCCTCCACTTCCCTCCAGGCCAGAGAGCAGGACCGGATGAAGAAGATGCAGCAGAGCGAGACCGAGATACAGAGAATTATAGACGAGCTGAATGACGAACTGGCAGAGAAGTCCAGTCGCCTAGCAGAGAGCGAGCAGATGGTGGCCTCGTACCAGGTTAGAACTGGCTCTAATTCTCTCACATTTCTCTCTCTCTCTCTCTCTCTCTCTCTCTCTCTCTCTCTCTTTCTCTCTCTCTCTCTCTCTCTCTATCTATCTATCTATCTATCTGTCTGTCTATCAATCTATCTATCTAAATACCTACAGTTACTTGTCATATACTTCGTTTTTATCTGACGGGACTAGGCCACCCTCTCCAAAAATAAATCGCTAAGGAGGAGGTGTTAGGGAGCTGCCTTAACCAACAAGAATGTGAGGAAATAGAGATTGGAAAAAAAAAAAAAGCTCATCTCAAAGTGCCAAAAAACCAGCATATAAAATAGTACCCCCCATATCAAAAAATAAATCGCTACGGAAAAGGTATTAGGGAGCTTCCTTGACAGATGAGGATACAAGCCAACGCTGAAAAAAAAGAAAAAGAAAGAAAGAAAGAAAGAACTAATCTCGAAGTGTCAACAAAATCCAGGTGTAAAGCAGTACCCCCCCAACCCCGCCCCCTACAGGTGCAGCTGCGGCACAAGGAGCGGCAGGTAGAGCTTCGCGAGGCAGGTGCACAGCAGACGGCCACCACGCTGCAGGAAAAGGTGGTCTCGCTCACGCAGATGCTGGACGAGGAGCAACGCAAGCTGGTGCACGTGCAGGTGGGTTCGGGGAAGGAGCTGGTGCACGTGCAGGTTAGTTGGGGAAAGCAGCTGGTGCACGTGCAGGTGGGTTCGGGGAAGGAGCTGGTGCACGTGCAGGTTAGTTGGGGAAAGCAGCTGGTGCACGTGCAGGTGGGTGGGGGAAGGAGCTGGTGCACGTGCAGGTTGGTTGGGGAAAGCAGCTAGTGCACGTGCAGGTGGGTTGGGGGAGAGCTGGTACACGTGCAGGTGGGTTGGGGGAGAGCTGGTACACGTGCAGGTGAGTGCGAGAAGGAGCTGGTACACGTGCAGATGAGTGCGGGAAGGAGCTGGTGCACGTGCAGGTGGGTGGGGGAAGGAGTTGCACGTAGATTCTGAGGCAGGGCAGGCTTTAAGTTCCTAGTTGGGCCCTGCTTCTTAGGGGAGTCCGCGCTAGGGAGAAAGGGCAAGCCAAATATACTGTTACCTAGTCAAGTACACACAGCAACACACTGCAACACCCACTTAACACCACACCGCAGGTTTTACAGAGAATTATGTACTCTTCAAAGGCGATCTACACATTCTGTTTTTCTTACAGGTTTACATATATACAGTGTTATATTAAAATGTAGCTTAGATCCAGTTGGTCCATTAACTCACATGTACGTTTTAGGCACATACATTGATTGCTTTCCATTCTGCCATAGAGATATTTTGATTGCTTTCCATTCTGCCATAGAGATATTTTGATTGCTTTCCATCCTGCCATAGAGATACTTTGATTGCTTTCCATTCCACCAAAAAGATATATTGATTGCTTTCTATTCTGCCATAGAGATACTTTGATTGCTTTTCATTCTACCATAGAGATATAAAGTCAATAACAGACTGTATTTATATCTTGGTGATTCTACACACCTTGACTGTGAACCTAGGGGCACCACCAGAAATGTTCCCAATTGGGTCTCACAGCTCCTGAGGCCAGCCCTGTTCTTGTAAAGGGTTTCAGACCCTTTAAAATGGTTTCAAAGTCTTGTATATGGTTTCAAAGTCTTGTATATGGTTTCCAAGTCTTTAAATGGATTGAGGCCTTTTCATTTGTTCCAAGCACTGCATGATGGACTCTTATATCTCTAAAAGCTTCTGTCTGTCTATCTATCTATTTATCTACCGATCTATCTATCTGTCTGTCTTCCAGGAGTTGCTACAGGAGACAGAGGCGTTGGGCAAGCAGACGGCAGCAGACCTAAGGCAGCAGGTACAGATCTCCCAACAAGCCCTCGAAGCAGAGAAGCAGAGGAACCTGGCAGACCAAGTTAGTGACGAAAAATATTACCAAAGTAGTGGTGATACAATACTCCTTTCCCTTTAACTTGGCCTAAAATTCCAGTTTCTCTATCTTGAATCTGTCTGTCTATCCATCTATTCCCAGGCGCCTTAATCCCGAAAGGGGTGGCCACAAACACATCGCCTCCATGTCGCCCTGTCCCCCGCCATTTCACTCCCTTGCTCCCAGCTCACGCCCCCCTCTCTCATATACCTCTCCAATCCATCCCTCCATCTCATCCTTGGCCTCCCCTTCCCTCTCCCCCCCCTCCACCTCACTCACATACACTCGTCTCGTTAGTCTCTCACTCTCCATCCTCTCCACGCCATCCCTCCATCTCATCCTTGGCCTCCCCCTCGCTCTCACCCCCTCCACCTCACTCACATACACTCTTCTCTCTAGTCTCTCACTCTCCATCCTCTCCACACGGCCAAATCACCTCAGTGTGTTTCTCCCAACGCTTCCTATCACATCCACATCCACACCACAACACTCCTTCACTTCCATCTCTCTACGTCCTAAATGCGGATAAGTAGGTGGATAAGAGATGTAGTGGAATTAGAGGTAGACTGCGAAATAATGCTGATTTCGTGTGTGCAATGAAATGGCGGGGGACAGGGCGACATGGAGGCGATTTGTTTGTGGCCACCTCTTACAGGATTAAGGCGTCTGGTAATAGATAGATAGATAGATAGATCGTGTGTGTGGTGTGTCGGGGAGAGCATGTGGAGATTGAGAGGCGAGGAAGGATAGGTCTTGCTGGTGAGTTTCATGAGTGTGTGGAGTAATTTTGTTATTTGGGGGGCATGTTACGTGCTGGAGGTGGGGCTGGAGTTAGCTCTGTGGCTAGGGTAAGGAGTGGTTGAGAAGGCTTTCCCTTTGTGCTAAGAGATCTTTGTATGTGGCATGTGTTAGGAGTGTAATGCTGTATGGTAATGAGACCTGGGCAGTAATGGAAGAGGATATTAGTAGGCTCAGACGTACAGAAATGACAATGATTAGATGGATGTGTAGTGCGTCCTTGAATGAGAGTCCTGGGGGGTTAGGACTGCTATTGAGGGTTGAGAGTTGATGGGACTGGAGTGTACTGGTATTGTGATGAGGAGGGGTAGATTGAGATGGTTTGGGAGGAAGGATGGGACTGGAGTGTATTGGTGTTGTGATGAGCAGGGGTAGATTGAGATGGTTTGGGAGGAAGGATGGGACTGGAGTGTATTGGTGTTGTGATGAGGAGGGGTAGATTGAGATGGTTTGGGAGGAAGGATGGGACTGGAATGTATTGGTGTTGTGATGAGGAGGGGTAGACTGAGATGGTTTGGGAGGAAGGATGGGACTGGAGTGTATTGGTGTTGTGATGAGGAGGGGTAGATTGAGATGGTTTGGGAGGAAGGATGGGACTGGAGTGTATTGGTGTTGTGATGAGGAGGGGTAGATTGAGATGGTTTGGGAGGAAGGATGGGACTGGAGTGTATTGGTGTTGTGATGAGGAGGGGTAGACTGAGATGGCTCGGGCATGTGGAGAGGATGGAGGATGCCAAATGGGTACGGAAGGTGAGAGGTGTGAACGTCGGGGGTAGGGTAGCGAGAGGCAGACCGAAAAAGACCCGGGATGAGGGCATAGGGTGTGACCTCAGGGATAAGGGATTGAATAGGGAGCTGCCAGAGATCGAGCAACGTGGAGAGCTGCCATTAGGTGACCAAGGCCGACGCGTGCAAGTATGTAGGAGCCAAACGAATTTTTAATATGAAACTGGGTGTGTTTAAGCTGCCCTCTCCCCACCCAACTAACCAGATGCATTAGATTAACACTATAATATGATGCTATACTCTTTTCACTCAACTTGACTCAGAATTGCCATCTCTTACTCTAAATGCTGAGTTTTAACAATTGACTAATGCTAGAATATGATGCTAGTCACGAAGAAGTGCCACGGAAAGTGATAGAATATGATGCTGTACTCTTTTCACTCAACTTGACTCAGAATTGCCATCTCTCACACTAAATGCTGTGTTGTAACAATAGACTAATGCTAGAATATGATGCTAGTCACGAAGAAGTGCCACAGAAAGGATGTAGAGCCGTAGTGTTGTCTTTTTCATGAAATAAGCTGCAAAAGGACGATAATCTGAGCCAAGTTAAGGTGAACGAACTATAATATTAATTACAGAATCAGGGGAAATGGTAGATAGATAGATAGATAGATAGATAGAGAGAGAGAGAGAGAGAGAGAGAGAGAGAGAGAGAGAGAGAATCTTTAAAGTGATCTGTAATTTCTGCCATAACACCTATAAGAGAGACTTCAAGAGGACAGTAAGTAGTGATCCAATACATATATAATTTCCGCCATAAGCCCTGTAGAGAGAGCTAGACGGGACAGTAAGTAGTGATCATAGGAGGGTAGATGGAATTTCCGCCATAAGCCCTGTAGAGAGATGTCAACAGAACAGTAAGTAGTGATCCTTAAGAGATATTGTGGTAGACAGAGAGGGGAGGGGAGGGGACAGTGTGTGTGTGTGTGTGTGTGTGTGTGTGTGTGTGTGTGTGTGTGTGTGTGTGTGTGTGTGTGTGTGTACGAAGAGAGAGAGAGAGAGAGAGAGAGACGAATGAAGGAAATAAGGAAGGATTAAGAACATGAATGAATGAGGATGGAGTGAATGAATGAATGCAGGAAGGAAGGACGGAAAGGAGAATGGAAGGAAGGAAAGAAGGAAAGATGGAAGAAAGAAAGGAAGGAAGGAAGGAAAGAAGGAAGGAAAGAAAGAAGGAAAGGAGGAAGGAAGGAAGGAAGGAAGGAAGGAAGGAAGGACGGAAGGAAGAAAGGAAGAAAGAAAGAAATAGAGGCGATTTTGCTTTTTGGGGGGTTAGCTGGGGGGGGGGATGCGCAAAATTTCTCTCGCAAGGGTGGAAAATAGCCAAGAAAAATTTGCGAATCTCCTGCGTATGTCACTTGCGAACTTGCGTAAAATGATGCGTATGTCACTTGCGAACTTGCGTAAAATGATGCGTATGTCACTTGCTAACTTGCGTAAAATGATGCGTATGTCACTTGCGAACTTGCGTAAAATGATGCGTATGTCACTTGCGAAC
>NC_136956.1:378474-398474 GCF_032717465.1 Coenobita brevimanus
ATTCGACCCCGCTTGACCCCTCCCAGCCTGACATAACCTAAGGGAGTTCAATCTAGAGTGACAGGACCTGAACAGATCCTAACTTATCCCATCCCAAGCCAGCCCAACCCAGTCCATCCCAACCCAACCCAACCCAGCCCATCCCAAATCAACCCAACACAATCAACCCGACCCAATCCAACCGCACCCCACCCCATTCCAACCCAACCCATCCCAACCCCATGCCACCCCCTCCCAACCCTTCGCCCACCCTCTCTGACCCCCCCAGACCCCTATATCCGCCCCACCACTCCTGTATCCACCCTACTACGGCCTCCAACAGACGTGATCTACAGCGGAGCAGTGAGTGGCAGGGAGAGGCAGCCTGCGCTTTGTCTGCCGTCTTCCGCGCCCTGCAGACACCTGGCCAGAGAGACGTTCGCGCAAGACTTAAGCATCTCAAGGTAAGGGGGAGTTCCGTAGCGCCTTTTCCATAACGATTTAGTTTGTATATTACACTGGTATTGTGTTTTACTTAAGGACAAAGCTGATGGCTGTAACATGGGGAGCTTCGCTGTGCCTTTTCCACACACACACACACACACACACACACACACACACACACACACACACACACACACACACACACACACACACACACACACACACACACACACACACACACACACACACACACACACACACACACACACACACACACACACACCTCTCTCTCTCTCTACAAGTAAAATACGAATATACATGCATACATACGAGTAGAATTCAGATACGAGTAAATACATACATACATACATAAATATATACATGTATACATCTACAGATAGATAAATAGACAGACAGATAGATAGATACATAGGCAGATAGATAGATATGCCAGTGACTTCTTTCTCCCCACACACAGGAAGTGGCTGGAGTGTGCAATGAAGACTTCAGGGGGAACCAGCAACGTAATGCCCACGACTTCCTGTCTGCCCTGTTGACCTGGCTTCACGATGACACTGTTAGGGTAAGAGAGAGAGAGAGAGAGAGGGAGAATCACACCCTTCATTGATATTGTTACTAATATTAATGATACCGAGGCGTCTACTTGTTACATGTGTTATTAAACTTAACGTAACACTAGACCACAAACCCATAACAAGATATAAGTTTATTGCATGAACATTAACCCAAACCCGCCCGTTCCTAACCCAACCCAACCCAACCCAACCCAACCCAACCCAACCCTACCTTACCCAAACCTAACCCAACCCAACCCAACCCAACCCAACCCAACCCTACCCTTCCCTACCCAACCCAACCCATCCCTATCCTACCTTACCCTCCTCTCCCCAACCCAACCCAACCCAACCCAACTCCAACAGGCTTCGGGTTCTTCCGTAATCACCAAGCTGTTTGACGGTGAGAGAAGGACTACGGTGTACTGTGAGCGTAGTGGTGAAGAGGTGAATCGCTCTACGCATATCTTCACTACCCTCACCCTCACAGTACCCCCGGGCAGGTCATTCTCGCTGCAGGTAAGGTGTTCATGCTAGTGTTATTCATTCTAGTGTTCTTCATTCTACTGTTATTCATTTTAGTGTTATTCTAGTATTGTTCATTCTAGTGTTATTCATTCCAGCGTTATTCATTCTAGTGTTATTCATTCTGGTGTTATTTATTCTAGTGTTATTCATTCTAGTGTTATTCATTCCAGTGTTATTCATTCTGGTGTTATTCATTCTAGTGTTATTCATTCTAATGTTATTCTAGTGTTATTCATTCTCGTGTTATTCATTCTAGTGTTATTCATTCCAGTGTTATTCATTCTAGTGTTATTCATTCTAGTGTTATTCATTCCAGTGTTATTCATTCCAGTGTTATTCATTCTAGTGTTATTCATTCTAGTGTTATTCATTCCAGTGTTATTCATTCTAGTGTTATTCATTCCAGTGTTATTCATTCTAGTGTTATTCATTCTAGTGTTATTCATTCTAGTGTTATTCATTCTAGTGTTATTCTAGTGTTATTCATTCTAGTGTTATTCATTCTAGTGTTATTCATTTTAGTGTTATTCATTCTAGTGTTATTCTAGTGTTATTCATTCCAGTGTTATTCATTCTAGTGTTATTCTCGTGTTATTCATTCTAGTGTTATTCATTCTAGTATTATTCATTCTAGTGTTATTCATTCTAGTGTTATTCATTCTAGTGTTATTCATTCTAGTGTCATTCATTCTAGTGTTATTCATTCTAGTGTCATTCATTCTAGTGTTATTCATTCTAGTGTCATTCATTCTAGTGTCATTCATTCTAGTGTCATTCATTCTAGTGTTATTCATTCTAGTATTGTTCATTCTAGTGTTATTCATTCTAGTGTTATTCATTCTAGTGTTATTCATTTTAGTGTTATTCATTCTAGTGTTATTCATTCTAGTGTTATTCTAGTGTTATTCTAGTGTTATTCTAGTGTTATTCATTCTAGTGTTATTCTAGTGTTATTCATTCTAGTGTACTTCATCCTCTCTACATCTCTCTCTCTATCTATCTATCTGTCCATCCATTCATCCACCAGCTACTGTATCTCTCTCTCTCTCTCTCTCTCTCTCTCTCTCTCTCTCTCTCTCTCTCTCTCTCTTTGTATCTGTCTATCTATCTATCCATCCATCTGTCCAACCATCCATCCATCCATCTATCTACCTATCTATCTATCTATCTATCCATCCATCTATCTAACTACCTATCTATCTATCTATCTATCTATCCATCTATCTATCTATCTATCTATCTATCCATCCATCTATCTAACTACCTATCTATCTATCCATCTACCTACCTATCTCTCTGTCTATCCATCCATCCATCCATATATCTATCTGTTTCCCTATCTATCTATCTATCTATCTATCTATCTATCTATCCATCCGTCTATCTATCTATCTATTTATCTATCCACAGGAGGTACTAGCCACGCACTACAGAGTTCAGAACGTAGACTGGGAGTGTAAAGTTTGTCGATCTATCTATCTATCTATCTATCCATCCGTCTATCCATCAATCTATCTATCTATTTATCTATCCACAGGAGGTCCTAGCCACGCACTACAGAGTTCAGAACGTGGACTGGGAGTGTAAAGTTTGTAGAAGATCGCATGTGTGTCGCCAACAAACTAGGCTACGTTACCTGCCCCCTATACTGATTATATATCTGAACAGGTGAGAGAGAGAGAGAGAGAGAGAGACTACGTTACCTGCCTCCTATACTGATTATATATTTGAACAGGTGAGAGAGAGAGAGAGAGAGAGAGAGAGAGAGAGAGAGAGAGAGAGAGAGAGAGAGAGGGAGAGAGAGACTATGGTACCTGCCCCCTATACTAATTACATATTTGAACAGGTGAGAAAGTGGGAGAGTGAGAGAGAGAGAGAGAGAGAGAGAGAGAGACTACGCTACCTGCCCCCTATACTGATTATATATTTGAACAGGTGAGAAAGAGAGAGAGAGAGAGAGAGAGAGAGAGAGAGAGGCTACGTTACCTGCCACCTATACTGATTATATATTTGAACAGGTGAGAAAGAGAGAGAGAGAGAGAGAGAGAGAGAGAGAGAGAGAGAGAGAGAGAGAGAGACTACGTTACCTGCCTCCTATACTGATTATATATTTGAACAGGTGAGAGAGAGAGAGAGAGAGACTACGTTACCTGCCTCCTGTACTGATTATATATTTGAACAGGTGAGAGAGAGAGAGAGAGAGAGAGAGAGAGGGGGGGGAAAGAGAGAGAGAGGCTACGTTACCTGCCCCCTATACTGATTATATATTTGAACAGGTGAGAAAGTGGGAGAGTTAGAGAGAGAGAGAGGGAGAGAGAGACTATGGTACCTGCCCCCTATACTGATTATATATTTGAACAGGTGAGAAAGTGGGAGAGTGAGAGAGAGAGAGAGAGAGAGAGAGAGAGAGAGAGAGAGAGAGAGATGGAGACAGGAAGAGAGAGTAACCCAGCCCCCCCCACACACAGGTCCGGCACTGGCAGAGATGGAGTTGCTAGGAGAACACGCGTAACCTTCCCATCAGAGCGCTTCACCTTGACAGACTACCTGGAGCAAAGGGAGAGAAGGTAGGGAGGAAGGGAGGGAAGGTAAGGAGGGAGGGAGCAAAGGGAGAGAAGGTAGGGAGGAAGGGAGCATAGGGAGAGAAGGTAGGGAGGGAGGGAGCATAGGGAGAGAAGGTAGGGAGGGAGGGAGCATAGGGAGAGAAGGTAGGGAGGGAGGGAGCATAGGGAGAGAAGGTAGGGAGGAAGGGAGCATAGGGAGAGAAGGTAGGGAGGAAGGGAGTAAATAGAGAGAAGGTAGGGAGGGAGGGAGTAAATGGAGAGAAGGTAGGGAGGGAGGGAGCATAGGGAGAGAAGGTAGGGAGGAAGGGAGTAAATGGAGAGAAGGTAGGGAGGGAGGGAGCATAGGGAGAGAAGGTAGGGAGGAAGGGAGCATAGGGAGAGAAGGTAGGGAGGAAGGGAGCATAGGGAGAGAAGGTAGGGAGCAAAAGGAGAGAAGGTAGGGAGGGAGGGAGCAAAGGGAGAGAAGGTAGGGAGGAAGGGAGCATAGGGAGAGAAGGTAGGGAGGGAGGGAGCAAAGGGAGAGAAGGTAGGGAGGGAGGGAGCATAGGGAGAGAAGGTAGAGAGGGAGGGAGCATAGGGAGAGAAGGTAGGGAGGAAGGGAGCAAAGGGAGAGAAGGTAGGGAGGAAGGGAGCATAGGGAGAGAAGGTAGGGAGGGAGGGAGCATAGGGAGAGAAGGTAGGGAGCAAAAGGAGAGAAGGTAGGGAGGGAGGGAGCAAAGGGAGAGAAGGTAGGGAGGAAGGGAGCATAGGGAGAGAAGGTAGGGAGGGAGGGAGCAAAGGGAGAGAAGGTAGGGAGGGAGGGAGCATAGGGAGAGAAGGTAGGGAGGAAGGGAGTAAATGGAGAGAAGGTAGGGAGGGAGGGAGCATAGGGAGAGAAGGTAGGGAGGAAGGGAGCATAGGGAGAGAAGGTAGGGAGGAAGGGAGCATAGGGAGAGAAGGTAGGGAGGAAGGGAGCAAAGGGAGAGAAGGTAGGGAGGAAGGGAGCATAGGGAGAGAAGGTAGGGAGGGAGGGAGCATAGGGAGAGAAGGTAGGGAGCAAAGGGAGGGAAGGTAGGATGGGAAGGGGGGGAAGGTAGGGAGGGAGGGAGCATAGAGAGAGATGGTAGGGAGGGAGGGAGCATAGAGAGAGATGGTAGGGAGGGAGGGAGTAAAGGGAGAGAAGGTAGGGAGCAAAGGGAGGGAGGGAGAGAAGGCAGGGAGTAAAGGGAGGGAAGGTAGGGAGGGAGGGAGCAAAGGGAGAGAGGGTAGGGAGCGAGGGAGTAGAGGGATTGAAGGTAGGGAGCGAGGGAGTAAAGGGAGAGAAGGTAGGGAGCGAGGGAGTAAAGGGAGAGAAGGTAGGGAGTCAAGAAGCAAAGGGAGAGGAGATAGGGAGGATGGGAGCAAAGGGAGAGAAGGTAGGGAGGAAGGGAGCATAGGGAGAGAAGGTAGGGAGCCAGGGAGCAAAGGGAGAGAAGGTAGGGAGGTAGGGAGTAAAGGGAGGGAAGGCAGAGCTGCGAGAGGTAGACTGAAAAAGACCTGTGACCTCAAGAAAGGGCTGAACAGAGAGGCTGCCAGAGATCGAGCAGGGAGGAGAACCCCTATTAGATGACCAAGACAGACGTATAGATGCTGGAACTTCTATAAACGAAATAAAACGAGCCGTGAAGAGATTGAACACTGGAAAGACTTAAGGAAACCATTTACCACCTAATTACTTTTTCTTCCTGGCCTTTTCTCTTTCATTTTTTTTCTTTCATTTTCCCACAGCTCTCCGTCCTATGAGCTCTTCGCCGTAGTGAGCCACGAGGGCACGCTCACCTCCGGCCACTACACCGCCTTCTGCAGGAGCCCCCACGACCCCACCTGGCGACTCTACGACGACCAAAGCGTCACCACCACCAGCCTGCAGAGGGTCCTGGCCGAGTTGGAGGTACACGTGCTGTTCTACGCTGAAAAGAGATGAGATGGCACTCTAATGGCACCCTAATGGCACCCTGATGGCACCCTGATGGCACCCTAATGGCACCCTAGATGGCACCCTAGATGGCACCCTAGATACTTCCTACGTCACCCCAAATGTCATCCTAATGGCACCCTAGATGGCACCCTAGATGGCACCCTAGATGGCACCCTAGATGGCACCCTAGATGGCACCCTAGATGGCACCCTAGATGTCACCCTAGATGGCACCCTAGATGGCACCCTAGATGGCACCCTAGATGTCATCCTAGATGGCACCCTAGATGGCACCCTAGATGGCACCCTAGATGGCACCCTAGATGGCACCCTAGATGTCATCCTAGATGGCACCCTAGATGGCACCCTAGATGTCACCCTAGATGTCATCCTAGATGTCACCCTAGATGTCATCCTAGATGGCACCCTAGATGTCACCCTGGATGGCACCCTAGATGGCACCCTAGATGACACCCTAGATGACACCCTAGATGGCACCCTAGATGGCGCCCTAGATGGCACCCTAGATGGCACCCTAGATGGCACCCTAGATGGCACCCTGGATGTCACTCTAAAACATAGGTATATAATTAGGTTGATAAGTAGATAGATAAGTAGATAGATAGATAGACGATTTTATCCAGGAGAGAGACTCTCGAACTAAAGGGGTTACATATAGTCTCTCTCTGTCTCTCTCTCTCTCTCTCTCTCTCTCTCTCTCTCTCTCTCTCTCTCTCTCTCTCTCTCTCTCCTGCCTCACCCCCAAGGTCGACATGATGATGATGATGATGATGATGATGATGATGATTGCTACTACTATTATTATTATTATTATTATTATTATTATAATTATTATTATTATTATTATTACTATAAGCATTTCCAATTAAATAAAAATTGTCATACATGGTCATTATTTCTACGTGTAATTTTTCTTCCCTGTATTATTAACACTCTCAGCCCTCCTAGTGTGTGTGTGTGTGTGTGTGTGTGTGTGTGTGTGTGTGTGTCTAAAGTTTACATGTCTGTGTGTAATGTTTGCATGTGTATGTGTGTGGGTGTGGGTGTGGGGGCGGTGTTTGGATGTGTGTGTGTGTGTGTGTGTGTGTG
This sequence comes from Coenobita brevimanus, assembly GCF_032717465.1. Lineage (NCBI taxonomy): Eukaryota > Metazoa > Arthropoda > Malacostraca > Decapoda > Coenobitidae > Coenobita > Coenobita brevimanus. The sequence goes on from NC_136956.1 coordinate 385,610, forward strand.
TGTGTGTGTGTGTGTTTCGGCTGTTTATTTTGACAAACATTAATCACGTTCTAACCTTGAGAGAGAGAGAGAGAGAGAGAGAGAGAGAGAGAGAGAGAGAGAGAGAGATGTTAGTGGATTTTGTGTATTTAGCGACAACTTAGCGATTTTCAAAAGTTTAGCGTCGCTGATGAGTAGCCTGCACGTGGTGGCACTCTGTACCCTGGGTGGAGCAGCTGCGGCGTCCACCCGGTAGCCAAACCTCTCTCTATATCCCTGCACCTCGCCGTGGGAAGGGCCCTGGTTCGACCCTGGTGATGCTGGGTCTCTGCACGGTGTATGTACTGTGTATGCCTCTGGGACGGCCTCATAAAAGCAGTTGGTTACCTGTGGTCGACGTGTCTGCTCAGCTAGACGCCAGGGTAAAGAAGCACAACAATCAAAAGTTTATCAACAGTATTTACCTTGCCTGCAGGGTTGCCAATGTAGCGCTTTTGACAACAGACCTAGAGGTACAAATATCATTATAGCGCTTTATTGCTATTATTTCTAGCCTTATTTCAATATTTTTGGCCTTTTTCAATATATTTAGCCTTTTTTCAATATTCTTAGCCTCTTTTCAATATTTTTTAGCCTTATTTCAAAGATGCCTGAGTACTTTTTCTTCGATGTCTTAACGTAGCGCAATTCTAGCACCTTTCGCATTGGCAGCTCCTTCTCAGGTTGGCTTAGTGTTCTTTTGGCCGTTGTGGGGGGATGTTGTTCGCCGCCACTGTCCTGAGGTGGCATAGCGTAAGCATAATTGTGTATACGTCTGCGTGTTTATAGTTTTTCCTTCACTCATTCAGCCGCCAGACCAGTGTGAATATAAGTGAATAGTATGATAGTGAATTAGTGAAAAATAGAGTGAATGAAGGTGAAAAAATATGAGAAACGAGCGATTTAGTGTGAAGAAATTAGACAGGTTTGAGTAAATGGGAGAAAGGCAAACAGAAATAAATTGAATAAAAAAATAGAGCGAAATTAAAGGGAATCGAGTGAAATTAAAGGGAATCGAGTGAAATTAAAGGGAATCGAGTGAAATTAAAGCGAATAAGAGTGAAATTAAAGGGAATCGAGTGAAATTAAAGGGAATCGAGTGAAATTAAAGCGAATAAGAGTGAAATTAAAGGGAATCGAGTGAAATTAAAGCGAATAAGAGTGAAATTAAAGGGAATCGAGTGAAATTAAAGGGAATAAGAGTGAAATTAAAGCGAATAAGAGTGAAATTAAAGGGAATCGAGTGAAATTAAAGAGAATAAGAGTGAAATTAAAGGGAATCGAGTGAAATTAAAGGGAATCGAATGAAATTAAAGGGAATCGAGTGAATTTAAAGGGAATCGAGTGAAATTAAAGGGAATCGAGTGAAATTAAAGGGAATCGAGTGAAATTAAAGGGAATCGAGTGAAATGAAAGGGAATCGAGTGAAATGAAAGGGAATCGAGTTAAATGAAAGGGAATCGAGTGAAATGAAAGGGAATCGAGTGAAATTAAAGGGAATCGAGTGAAATTAAAGGGAATAAGAGTGAAATTAAAGGGAATCGAGTGAAATTAAAGGGAATCGAGTGAAATTAAAGGGAATAAGAGTGAAATTAAAGCGAATAAGAGTGAAATTAAAGGGAATAAGAGTGAAATTAAAGGGAATAAGTGAAATTAAAGCGAATAAGAGTGAAATTAAAGGGAATAAGAGTGAAATTAAAGGGAATAAGAGTGAAATTAAAGGGAATCGAGTGAAATTAAAGCGAATAAGAGTGAAATTAAAGGGAATAAGAGTGAAATTAAAGGGAATCGAGTGAAATTAAAGAGAATCGAGTGAAATTAAAGGGAATAAGAGTGAAATTAAAGGGAATCGAGTGAGAGAGAGAAACCAGAGTGAATGGGAAGGTGAAAAAAATGAGTAAAATTATTAATGGAAATTCATATACCGTGAAGGCAAAACATAGGCATGGATTGTCTTTCATTCTTTCACTTTCTTTCTCTCTTTCTCTTTTTTATCTTTCTCTTCCATTCTCTCTCTCTCTCTCTCTCTCTCTCTCCTTTTTTCTTTCTCCTTCTTGCTTTCTCTTTCTCTTTCTTTCTCTTATCTTACTTTCTTCTTCTTTCTCCTTCTTGCTTTCTCTTTCTCTTTCTCTATCTTACAATCTTATTCTTTCTTTCTCCTTCTTGCTTTCTCTTTCTCTTTCTCTATCTTACAATCTTATTCTTTCTTTCTCCTTCTTGCTTTCTCTTTCTCTTTCTCTATCTTACAATCTTATTCTTTCTTTCTCCTTCTTGCTTTCTCTTTCTCTTTCTCTATCTTACAATCTTATTCTTTCTTTCTCCTTCTTGCTTTCTCTTTCTCTTTCTCTATCTTACAATCTTATTCTTTCTTTCTCCTTGCTTTCTCTTTCTCTTTCTCTATCTTACAATCTTATTCTTTCTTTCTCCTTCTTGCTTTCTCTTTCTCTTTCTCTATCTTACAATCTTATTCTTTCTTTCTCCTTCTTGCTTTCTCTTTCTCTATCTTACAATCTTTTTCTTTCTTTTCCTTTCTCCTTTCTTTTTCTTTCTGTCTTTCTCTTTTTCTTTCTCTTTTTTATCTCTTTTCCATTCTTTCTTTTTCTCTTTCATTCTTTCTTTTTTCTCTCTTTCTCTTTCTTCTTCTTTCTTTCTCTCTCGGTCTTTTTCTTTCTTTAATGTGCTGAGTGACGGGACAGCATGGTGGAATGGTGAGGTGAAACGAGCTGTGGAACCAAAGAAGAAGGCATATGGTGAATGGTTGGCGAGTAGAGGTAGGGGAGAAGACGAGAGAGAGAAGAGAGAGGTATATGTGAGCAGGAGAAGGGAGGTTAAGAGACTGGTGAAGGAGAGTAAGAAGAAAGTGGATGAGGAGTTTGGGAGGAATCTGAGTGTGAAATGGAGGGAGGGTAAGAAATTGTTTTGGAAGGAGGTAAAGAAAGTAAGGCAGTGTGAAAGGGGAAATAGTAGGGGAGTGAAAGATAGGAATAATAGATTGTTGGTGGAGAAGAGAGGGAAATTGAGGAGATGGAAGGAGCACTTTGAGGATTTGTTGAATGTAGAGAGTGAGAGCAGTGTGAGTATAAGTGGTTTGGGAATGGCTGGGAGAAGAAGAGATGAGAGGAGGGAGGAAGAAATCAGTAGGTCGGAAGTAGTGGAAGCGATGAAGAAGATTAAGCTGGGAAAGGCCCCAGGAATTGATGGAGTGTGTGGTGAAATGCTTAGGTATGGGGGTGAGATTGTTGTGGAGTGGATATGGAAGTTGTGTAGATTGGCTTGGGAAGAGGGAAGGGTTCCAGAGGACTGGAAATCAGGTATAATTATTCCTCTGTACAAAGAAAAAGGGGAGAGAGAATTATGTGGTAACCATAGGGGTATTTGCCTTCTTAGTGTGACTGGTAAAATATATGGTAGAATACTCATTGATAGGGTTAGGCATATGACAGAGGAGCTAGTTGGAGAAGAACAAGGGGGATTTAGGAAGGGAAAAGGGAAAAGCGGTGTTTGGATGTGTGTGTGTGTGTGTGTGTGTGTGTGTGTGTGTGTGCGTATGTCTGTCTGTCTGTCTCTTTGCATGTCGAGTAAAACAATTGCCTTGATCTGATTATTATGAATCAAGTGTTAAGATATAGAATAAATCGCTAAAGAACAAGTGCCAAGGAGCTTCTCAGGGTTCTGTTATCTCTCGTATCCGTTTGTTAGGAGTGATTGAGGCTTATCGTCGGCCTATCTTATCAGCGGACGTGGAACCTTACATACGCGTTATCAATGACCATCTCTTTCTCTCTGCTGTGGTTGTACTGTGTTAAGGTGCTTTTGTGTGTGTAGGGGGGGTGTTTGTGTGTGTGTGTGTGTGTGTGTGTGTGTGTGTGTGTGAGAGAGAGAGAGAGAGAGAGAGAGAGAGAGAGAAAGGGTGGATGTGTGTGTGTGAGGTGGTTGTGTGTGTGTGTGTGTGTGTGTGTGTGTGTGTGTGTAGGGGGGTGTTTGTGTGTATGTGTGTGTGTGTGTGTGTGAGAAAGAGAGAGAGAGAGAGAGAGAGAGAAAGAGAGGGTGGATGTGTGTGTGTGAGGGGTGGTTGTGTGTGTGTGTGTGTGTGTGTGTGTGTGTGTGTAGGTATTTTTATCTGTCTATAAATTATGCTATATTCTTAACACTTATTCTGAAAATTTGACTCTCTTTCTCTCTCTCTCTCTCTCTCTCTCTCTCTCTCTCTCTCTCGCTCTCTCTCTCTCTCTCTCTCTCTCTCTCTCTCTCTAACTTGGTCTAAAATTGCCATCTCCCCATCTTGAATGCTGAGCTGTAACAATAGATTAGCACTGAAATATATGTGCTTGTCACGAAGAAGTGCCATGGAAAGAATGTAGAGCCGTAGTATTGTCTTTTTAACACTAGAATATGATGCTAGTCACGAAGAAGTGCTGTGGAAAGGATGCAGAGCCGTAGAATTGTCTTTTTAACACTAGAATATGATGCTAGTCACGAAGAAGTGCTATGGAAAGGATGTAGAGCCGTAGTATTGTCTTTTTAACACTAGAATATGATGCTAGTCACGAAGAAGTGCTATGGAAAGGATGTAGAGCCGTAGTATTGTCTTTTTAACACTAGAATATGATGCTAGTCACGAAGCAGTGCTATGGAAAGGATGTAGAGCCGTAGTATTGTCTTTTTAACACTAGAATATGATGCTAGTCACGAAGAAGTGCTATGGAAAGGATGTGGAGCCGTAGTATTGTCTTTTTAACACTAGAATATGATGCTAGTCACGAAGAAATGCTATGGAAAGGATGTAGAGCCGTAGTGTTGTCTTTTTAACACTAGAATATGATGCTAGTCACGAAGAAGTGCTATGGAAAGGATGTAGAGCCGTAGTATTGTCTTTTTAACACTAGAATATGATGCTAGTCACGAAGACGTGCTATGGAAAGGATGTAGAGCCGTAGTATTGTCTTTTTAACACTAGAATATGATACTAGTCACGAAGAAGTGCCATGGAAAGGATGTAGAGCCGTAGTATTGTCTTTTTCTGCCACTGAGCTACGTGAAATAAGCTGCAAAAGGACGAAAATCTGGGCCAAGTTAAGGTATAAGGAGTATAGTGAATGTTTTTGGGAGAACTTGGTGTGTTTGTGAAGCTAAAGGGTGGGTTATTATTATTATTATTATTATTATTATTATTATTATCATTATTATTATTATCATTAGTAATAGTAGTAGTAGTAGCAGTAGTGGTGGTGGTTGTAGTAGTAGTAGTAGTAGTAGAAGTAGTAATATCAGTAGTAGTAGTGGCCTAACGGTTGTAGTAGCAGTTGTAGTAGTTGCAGTAGTAGTAGTAGTCGTAGTAGTAGCAGTAGTAGGCTAGTGGTTATAGTAACAATTGTAACAGTAGTAGTAGTAGTAATAGTAGCAGCAGCAGCAACAACATTGCATTAGATATAACAATAGTATCATTATGATCAGAGAATAATAATAATAATAACAATAATAACAACACTTTACTCATCATTCTCTACATCTCCCCAGTAACAGAAGCACCAGTCAGTAGGGGAGAAAGGCCAGATCAGGAACTGCGGCATACCTCGATTGATGCATAATAGGGAGCCGTATCTGCGAGTTGCATGAATTGAAGATCAAGGTGGAGGAAGTGACAGCATGAGACGGCCAGACAAACAATTGGTATGTGATTATTGGAGCGTTTAAAATCATTATAATTATTGTCATGATTGTTTTTATCATTATTGTTGTCATCATTCTCTTACTCATTATTATTGTTGTTAATGTCATCATCATTATTATTTTTAGTAGGATTATTGTTGTCGTTATTATTATTGTTATCACTGTTATTATTATTATTATTATTATTATTATTATTACTATTACTGTTACTACTACTACTACTATTACTACTACTATTATTGATGTTACTACTACTATTGCTGCTGCTGCTGCTGCTACTACTATTATTACTACTACTACTACTACTACAACTGCTGCTGCTGCTGCTACTACTACGTTCATCATCACCATCATTATCATACTACTATTATTATTTTATATTATTATTATTATTATTATTATTATTATTATTACCATCCGTAGTAGTATATGAGAGAGGGGTGTGTGGGTTGGGAGCAGGGCAGTGAAATGGCAAGGGACAGGGCGACGTGGAGGCGATTTGTTTGTGGCCACCCCAACGGGATTGAGGCGTCTGGCAATAGATAGATAGACCATCATCACCTTTTTGGAGGGACACAAGTCAAGAGTAAGAGCAGTGGAAGTGAGTTATTTGAGAGGAGCATGTGGAGTTACATGGAGAGACAGACTGACAAATGAGAAGGTGAAGGAGTGTTGTGGTGTGGATGTGGACGTGATAGGAAACGTTAGAAGAAACACATTGAGGTGGCTTGGCCATGTGGAGAGGATGGACAGTGAGAGACTGACGAGGAGAGTGTATGTGAGAGAGGTGGAGGATGGGGAAGAGGGAGGAGGAGGCCGAGGATGAGATGGAGAGATGGAGTTGAGAGGTATGTGAGAAAGGAGGGGGTGTGAGCTGGAGGGAGGGCAATGAAATTGGGGACAGGGCTATGTGGAGGCGATTTGTTTGTGGCCACCTCTTATGGGATTTAGGCTTCTGGCAATAGAAAGATAGTAAATAAATCCCTGAGCAAAATAAGTCGCCAAAGAAGAGGAATTACGAAGCCTACAATATCATAAAAATCCGCACGTGTTTTTCATTCAAGAAACGTAGGATTTATAGCGATATCTGGCAATAACGGAAGCATAGTAAACAAACGAGTAAGAATGTATGGGATTAAAGAGCAATGAATGAGTTGTAACGGTGACATTTCAACCAAAACATTAGCGTAAACGATTATGAATGACGGGAGTATGAATGGCAGGGGCGGACTCAGATGTACGATAATATACACGGTTATTTTCTTCACTATTAACACGATTTTGAGACATGTTGAGCTTCTGGGTCTATGTTGTTTCATGTAGTTTATAAAAATACACATGTTGAGCATACTGGGCCTAGGAAACACTTATTGTAACGGAGAAAAACTATGAAAAGCAATACCCCAGTGGCAGTATTTGAATCCAGCTTGGCGGCCATCACTCCAACGGTGCCGCATCACCGTAAAATTTGAATCTTTTCTGCTAAGGATGCTCAGTGGGTGATTCTGTAGGGAATTAATTCATTGCAGATTCATACATACAAACTCTCATACCAGAAATCATGACGGAATTTAATCATGATGGCGGAAAATTATGATAAACAAAGAGAAGATGGCATCTAGCATTCAGCATGGCGGCGACTGTACAATGTTCCCAGGTTAACGAGACATTTGGTTCTCTATCACTAAATTTAAGGTAATTTCACTGAGTATGCTAGGCTGGTGGATAGAAAGGAGTACAGAATTATTATAGATATACTCACAAAGACTCTGATGTCTTAAAAGTGCCAGTATATACGTAAAACTTAGGGTAAACTGTTTCTCATACCCCTGTAGAATGACGCTTGCTTGTTTTTACTTGATAGGTTTTAAATTACACGACATACGGCCAGGAATAGCGATCTGGTAAACGATATAACTAATAAAAATGGTTACTAAAGAAGAATGAGCTCAGTTATTAGCATTTGGGATGATCAGAGACAATATCAGATCAACATGAACTACTCTGGCTGGTGATACGTAGAAGTTATGCTCCAGTTTCATTCAGAGGCGCAAGCGTAAGTTCGAATTTTGGCGCGTATTTCAAAGTGGAGTAAGCGGCTTGTATCACCTCTTCCTTAGTGACTTATTCTGTTAATTATACCTCAAAACAGTCCTATATGTTCTTGATATAAAGTAGGTCTATAGTAAAATGATACAGATAACGTAAAATAGAAAATAAATCACCCGTTTTCATTCATGTAAATACGGTCTTTTGGGGGGGTGTCTGGCGACGGTTCAAAAATAGTAAACAAAGGGGCACGAATGAATGGGCATAGCGGGCAATGAATGGGTTGTAGTAACGGTTACATTACACCCAAAACACTAGCGTAGAAAGCTATGAATGGCAGCAGGTGATGAAAGACTGAAAGAATTCGCCTGATAGCAATCTTAGTGTTTTAAATTACGCGGCATATGACCGACAATGGCACTATGGTAAGCTGAGTGACAAACAGAAGAGGTTAATGGAGAAAATCATATCTAATTATTCATGCTTGTGGTCTTTAGTGGCATTATCAAATAGGCATAATTTGATTTGTGTTGGAATTTGGTAACTACAGCAGCGTCATTCAGGGGCACGAGTGATCTAGGATTTTGGCGCGAATTTCAAAGTGACGTTAGAGCTTTCGTAACATTTTTTCCCTAGTGATTTATCCTGTACTTTGCACCCCAGTATCTTTCTTCCCGTTATTGTTGTAAGCTAGGCCGAATTTTAAGCTATATTATTTTTTTGGGAAAGAAAAACCAATGATTAAAAAAAAAAAAAACTTACAAGAGGATGTAGGCGTAATCAGCAAGAAAAATCGCAAACGAATAGGAGTTACGCAATTTCCTATGTTACCTAATATATGGCGATCTAATTCACGGGGAAGAGGGGAAGGGGAAGACCGAAGATGAGATGGAGGGATGGAGTGGAGAGAGAGATATGAGAGAGGGGGTGTGTTGGAGGGAGGACAGCCAAATCGTAGATGACAGGGCGACATGGAGGCGATTTGCTTGTAGCCACCCCTTACGGAATTAAGGCGTCTGGCTTTAGAAAGATTGATCGATAGATTGATAGATAGAGAAGTAGACAGACAGACAGACAGGCAGACAGACAGGCAGATAGAGAAGTTGATTGATTGAGAGAGACAGACAGACAGACAGACAGACAGACAGACAGACATATAGATAGATAGATAGACAGACAGATAGATAGTGCCCAAGCCAGCAATATGAATGAAACAGAGGCAGGTCAAGAAACCGCTACACCAAATTACACCAGCTCCAAAGTACTTACAAACTTACTTATAGTTCATCTGTCTGTCTCTTCATAAAACCTCACACCATCGCCCTTGATAAACCGCCACAAGGCAGCCAAACTTTCCTTTTTCTTATAACTGTCTCTCCGTCTTCCACATCAACAAACACTGCTTACAAAGGTCCTCATTTGTGTATTTCTCTCGCCACGTCACTCCACACCCGCCTCCTCCACACACAGCGCCCCTGAACTTCCACATTTGAGTATCTGTCTCTCCACTTAACTCCACATGCTCCACATCAACACCTCATCAACACCACGCCTCTCCCAGACTTTCTCATCTCTCTCTCTCTCTCTCTCTCTCTCTCTCTCTCTCTCTCTCTCTCTCTCCACCTAACTCCACATCAACACCACAACACTCCCAACTTCCTCAATTATCAATCTATCTTTCCACTTAACTCCACATACTCCACATCAACACCACAACACTCCCGACTTTATCAGTTGTCTGTCTGTCTCTCCACATAACTCCACACGCTCCACATTAACACCACAGCACTCTCAGACTTCCTCATTTATCTGTCTGTCCCTCCACGTAACTCCACATGCTCCACATCAACATCACAGCACTTCCAAACTTCCTCATATCTCCCTCTCTCTCTCTCTCCACGTAACTCCACATGTTCCACATCAACACCACAATACTCTCAGACTTCCCCTGTTCTCTCTCTGTCTCTCCACATAACTCCACATCCACTCAGGCAGCTCTTATCCACAGTTACGGTGTGCACGGGCCGGGGATGTGGGTGGGGTGGAGGCAGCGTTGGAGAGTGGAGCGTGTGTGGACTATGTGGAGGGCAGGGCAGCACTCCACTACGCCGCCACGCTCCCTGACAACAACTTAGTGTATTTACTCCTGGCCTACGCTGCGGACCCCAATATCAGGAGCACCAGAGCGTCAGAGGAAGGTAGGTTAGGCTAGGTTAAGTTAGGTTAGGGTAGGGTAGGTTGGGTTAGGTTAGGTTAGACTGGGTTAGGTTAGGTTGGGGTAGGGTAGGGTAGGGTAGAGTAGGGTAGGTTAGGGACACTGCAATTTCGTATATTTCTTGCTTACGCGAAGATGTTAGGAGTACTAGGCCGTCAGGGGAAGGTGGGTTAGGTAATGGTTAGGCTAGGGAAAGTTAGAATTACCTTCATTTTTAGTCCCTCCATGTCCACTCTATCGCTTTCATACTGACCTGGCCTAATTATCGCCCTTTTGCAGCTTATTTCATGTAATCCAGTGGCAGAAAAAGACAGTACTACGGCTGTACATCATTTCTATAGCACTTCTTCGTGACTAGCGCCTTATTCAAGTATTAATCTATTGCTACAACGCAGCATTCAAGTTGGAGAGATGGCGATTTTAGGCCAAGTTAGAGTAAAGTGAAAATAGGCGCTTCATTCCCGTAGACTTCATCAGGCCCAGTCAGAGTAAAGTGAAAATGGGCGTTTCATTCCCGTAGACTTAATCAAATTTCACGAAGCCAAATTTGAGTTTTTTTGCTTCTCGTCTTCCCCCATCTGTCTATAGTTTTTCATTATTATTATTATTATTATTATTATTATTATTATTATTATTATTTTAACTAGGCAGAGATGTTTATGTTTTTTTAAGTTAATTTCTCCTAGGTCAGCTGCAGACTAAGGCAATAAGAGTTCTACAGCTTAATGTGACTTTGAAGGCGCTTTTTCGTGACTAGCATCGTATAATATTCTCTTGTTACATCTCAGTGTGCCAGATGGAGAGATGGATTCTTCTCTCTCATCCAACTAGCAAAAATAAACTTAATCTAGTGCTACCGTGAATGTCTTTATGTTAATCTATCTTTCTTCCTAGTTATAGTGAACGTGGTATAATGCTACTGTGGTTTGGCCATGTGGAGAGGATGGAGAGTGAGAGACTGACGAGGAGAGTGTATGTGAGTGAGGTGGAGGGGTGAGAGGGAGGGGGTGGGCCAAGGATGGGATGGAGGGATGGAGTGGAGAGGACGGACAGTGAGAGACTGACGAGAAGAGTGTATGTGACTGAGGTGGAGGGGTGAGAGGGAGGGGGTGGGCCAAGGATGAGATGGAGGGATGGAGTGGAGAGGACGGACAGTGAGAGACTGACGAGAAGTGTTTATGTGAGTGAGGTGGAGGGGGGAGAGGGAGGGGGTGGGCCAAGGATGAGATGGAAGGATAGAGTGGAGAGGACGGACAGTGAGAGACTGACGAGAAGAGTGTATGTGATTGAGGTGGAGGGGGGGAGAGGAAGGGGGAGGCCAAGGATGAGATGGAAGGAGAGTAGAGATAACGAGAGGAGGGGGAGGGGTGAGCTGGGAGCAGGGCAGTGAAATGGCGGAGGACAGGGCGACATGGAGGCGATTTGTTTGTGGCCACCCCTTACCGGATCAAGGCGTCTGGCAATAGATAGATAGATAAACTTCTGGTATGTAAATCTATCGTCTTTTTTATTTCATTATTATCTTTTTTAACAGGAGCCAGCCCACTTCACCTCGCGGCCTTCCTGGGTTACGAGGATGTAATGAGGATTCTGCTTGACGGAGGCGCTGACGGGGAAGCAGAGGACAGCAGGGGTGAGTTGGGGCAGCAGGAGGAGTAGATAGAGGCAGCAGGAGTAGATAGAGGCAGCAGGAGTAGATAGAGGCAGCAGGAGTAGATAGAGGCAGCAGGAGTAGATAAAGGCAGCAGGAGTAGATAGAGGCAGCAGGAGGAGTAGATAGAGGCAGCAGGAGGAGTAGATAGAGGCAGCAGGAGTAGATAGAGGCAGCAGGAGTAGATAGAGGCAGCAGAAGAAGTAGATAGAGGCAGCAGAAGAAGTAGATAGAGGCAGCAGAAGAAGTAGATAGAGGCAGCAGGAGGAGTAGACAGAGGCAGCAGGAGTAGATAGAGGCAGCAGGAGAAGGAGATCAAGGAAGCAGTTATTGTTATTCCACTCTCCCTGGCGTTTTCTTGCGATTTACGGGTCTGCTCAGTCAGGAGAGTTGGGGGAGAATGAGTTGACGTGTAGAATAAGTTAAGGGAGAGTATTTCTAACCAAACCTAACTTTCCAAACGTCTAGCCTAACCTAACCCGCCGCAGGGAAACGACCCGTGCACTGGGCTGCCCTGCGAGGCGAGGTGGGCGCCCTGGGAGTCCTGGAGGGGCGTGGGTGTGACCTGGGGGCTGGGGTGTGTGGGGGGGGTAACGCCCTTCACTTCGCGGCCGCCTCGGGGTGTCTGGAGGCAGTGACCTGGCTGATAGATCGTGGCGTAGCACATAACACCACTGATAAGAACAGGTGAGGGTCGATAGATAGATAGATAGACAGATAGATAGATAGATAGACAGATAGATAGATGGATGGATGGATAGATAGATGGACAGATTGATTGACTAACTGACTGATTGATTGATAGATGGATGGATGGGTGGGTAGATAGATAGATAGATAGACAGATAGATAGACAGATAGATTGATAGACTGACTGACTGATAGATAGGTATATGAATGGATGGATGGAGGGATAGATGGATAAATAGATAGATATATTGATTGACTGATGGATGGATAGATAGATAGATAGATAGATAGATGGGTAGGTAGGTAGGTAGGTACGTAGACAGATGGACAGATAGATAGATAGATAGACAGACAGATGGATGGATAGCTATGGAATTACAACTTGTGTGTTATTCAGGAAGCTCCCTAACACCTCTTCCTTAGCGATTTATTTCTGATTCTGCTCCGTTACCATATTCGTGTGTGTTATTCAGGAAGCTCCCTAACACCTCTTCCTTACCGATTTATTCCTGATTCTGCTCCGTTACCATATTCGTGTGTTTTATTCAGGAAGCTCCCTGACACCTCTTCCT
>NC_136956.1:403474-448474 GCF_032717465.1 Coenobita brevimanus
TCAAGACACAACCCACAAGTTAAGGAGATACGGTATAAGACAGAGGAGAGCCTTGAGGAGGAGCTGTGACTTCAAGGACGAGTTTCAGGTATTTGGAGGAGGAGTGGAGGGGTGTGTGAGAGAGGAGGAGGAGCTGGGGGGAAGGGTAGGTTGATGGTGAAGGTCAGGGCGACGTGGAGGTGATTTGTTTGTGGCTGCCCCTTTTTAGGAGATTAAGAGGTTTGGCTGTAGATGGATGGATAGGTAGATAGATAGGTGGATGGATAAATAGATAAATATATAGATAGATGGATGGATGGATAGCTAGATAGATAGATAGATAGTTGGATGGATGGATGGATAGATAGATAGACAGATTAATATATGGATGGATGGATGAAGACAGACAGATAGAAAGGTAGATAAACAGATTGATAGATAGATAGATAAAGAGGGAGAGATAGATGGACAGACAGATAGATAGATAGATAGATTGACAAATAGATAAATGAACTGATAGATGGATGGATGGTTTGCCAAAGAATCAACTGTTTTCTCTTTTATGTCCGTAGAAGAATTACATCAGACGAAACACAGTGAAATGCATATCTCTATTAAAGCCTTTTTCAGATGCTTTCGATCTTTCCCATATATATTCGATACTCTCTCTCTCTCTCTCTCCAATCTCATCACTGTACCCTATCACTGTACCGTCACTGTACCGTTTTATATTACTGTAAATTATTAGTGTACCGTCTGAGCTACCTAACCCTACCGGCAAGTACCATATCAGTCCATCTTATCACCGTACCGCATCCCCCTATCACTGCACCGTAACAAGTACCATATCTGTCCATCTTATCACCGTACCGCATCCCTCACTCACTGTACCGTCACTGTACCGTTGTGTCTTCCTCTGCAGATGATTGGTGTACCGTCAGGCCTCCCTAACTTGGGGTACAGTTGCTACATCAATCCGGTCTTGCAGTGCCTCTTCGTGATCACCTCTTTCAGGGAGTATTTCACCTCTGATGCCTATAGGTACTGGTGGTGGTGGTGAGGAGGTGGAGGAGGAGGAGGAGGATGGTGGTGAGGAGGAGGAGGAGGAGGAGGATGGTGGTGATGAAGGGGGAGGAGGAGGATAGTGGTGAAGAGGAGGACAGTTGTGATGATGATGATGATGATGATGATGATGGTGGTGGTGGTGGTGGTGGTTGTGGTGATGAGGAAGAGGAGGAAGAGGAGGACAGTTGTAATGATGATGATGATGGTGGTGATGATGATGATGATGAAGAGGAGGAGGAAGAAGACAGTTTTGATGATGATGATGATGATGGTGGTGGTGGTGGTGGTGGTGGTGGTGGTGACATTAGTAGTAGTAGTAATGGGAGCGATAGTGGTAGTAGTAGTGGGAGCAGTAGTAGTGGTAGTAGTAGAAGCAGTAGTAGTAGTAGTAGTAGTAGTAGTAATAGCAGTATGACTTCTAATAATGATGATAACTTTGGTGATGATGATGATTATGATGATGATTGTAACGATGATGACGATAATAATGATGATTTTAACGATGATGATGATGATGATAATTCACCTCTATCTATCTATCTATCTATCTGTCTATCTATCTCTCCTGGACCAACAGAGACGACCTGAGAAGAGGACGTGGAAGTAGCGAGGGGGGTGGTGGCGTGGCAAGAACTCTGGCTGCAGTATTCAAAGCTCTCTCGTCCGGTGTAGAGAGAGAGATTGAGGCTAAAGTATTGCATTTTAAGGTGAGATGGGCCTTTGTGCATCTATCTGTGAATCTATTTGTCCATCTGTCTATTTATCTATCTGTGTATCTATCTGTCTGTCTGTCTGTCTGTTTGTCTACGTATCTATCTATCTGTCTGTCTCGAAATCTTTATATCTATCAACCTTTCCTTCTTTACCTGTTTGTGTCTACCTGGTGTCTGTATCTATCTATCTATCTATCTATCTGTCTATCTCTCTATCTGTCTATCTATCTATCTGTCTATCTATCCTTCTGTTTATATGTCTGTTAATCTGTTTGTCATTCTACTTTCATATTTCCTGATGATGATTATAGGCCTAATGATGATGATGATGATGATGATGATGATGATGACATAATGATGATGATGATGATGATGATGATGATGATAATGATGATAATAAGCCGAATGATGATGATGTTGATGATGATGATAATGACATAATGATGATGATGATGATGATGATGATAATAATGACGATGATAATAAGCCTAATGATGATGATGATGATGATGATTACAGGCCTAATGATGATGATGATGATGATGATGATTACAGGCCTAATGATGATGATGATAATGATGATGATGACTCTTTCACAGGATGTGGTGGATTCTTTAGCCAAGGAAGGAGCTGATTCACGCCCACACGCCCGGTTCCACGCCCAAAATCACGCCCACACTCCCGCCCAGTTTCGTGCCCCGTCTAATCACTCTGACCCACAGGAACTGCTAGTCGATTTGTTAACATCTCTCCATACTGACTTAGAAACGGTTAGCAGTATGTTCTAGTATGTTTAAGGAGCCTTCTAACACCTCTAACTAACACCTAGCACCCAGCACCTCTCCCTAATATAGCACTTCATTCTCAAACCTAGCCCTGCCTAACACGAAGCACATATCAATCTAACATAGCCTAGCAATTAGCACCTCTCAGTCTAACCTAGCACATCATAGCCTAGCACCTGCCTAGCATAATCTAACACCTAGCACATCTCAATCTAACATAGCCTAACAACTAGCTTAACCTAGCAGATCATAGCCTTGCATAATCTAACACTTAACACAGCCTAACCCAAACCAAGCTTAGACTGAGTTAAAAATAAAGATTAAAGCAATTTACTCTTCCTCCTCACTTATATCTTCAACCTTCCTTCTTCTCAGGGTACTTACAGACATCAAAAGGACTTCACTCATCCCTAATACCCCTCTCACTGACATCAGGAGCCTACATCATCTCTGGGGCTTCTGCTACTTCACCTCTGCCACTCGTACTACTTCAGGTCCAACATCTCCGTGGACTCGTCTCCTTCTCACAAACACCAGATCTTCTTCATATCAACCCACAGACATCTGGGTCCTAGTTCATCTTTGGGTCTTCCTCTCACAGACCACAGGGACCTAATTCATCTCTGGCCGCTCCTCTCACAGACCACAGGGACCTAGTTCATCTCTGGCCACTCCTTTCACAGACCACTTTGCTCTTTTCGGCTTCTTCTGGAGTTGTCTGGGAGGATGGGCGACCTGCCACCTCCTTACCCCTTCAGAATTTTGTCTCCCATCGTCATCCCTGTGTTCTTCTCCCCCTCTCACAGACACTGGGGAGCTAATTTATCTCTTGGGAGGTAATTCGTCTCTCTCCCCACAGGCATCGGGGAGCTCCTTCGTCTCGGGTCTCTTCGGGTTAGGTCAGAGGAGGCGATTGACCTGCAATGGCACTGGTCGGACAGTGGCGGAGGTCAGCGAGGAACTTTACGTGGTGTCCCTCGCCATTACACCACAATCCCCGTCAGCGCTTTCGGTAAGTCTTCCATTATATTACATTCTGTCCATCTATCTATCTACTTCCAGACGCCTTAATCCCGTAAGGGGTGGCCACAAACAAATCGCCTCCATGTCGCCCTGTCCCACGCCATTTCACTGCCCTGCTCCCAGCTCATACCCCCTTCTCTCATGTATTCTATTCAATTTAGGACCTAGAGAGAGACGCCTTGATTTGGTGGAGCTATATGACCGGGTGGTGGAGCTGCCTGGCTGTATAAACGTCCCTCAGCCCCCTCCCTATCCCCCAAAGGGAGGATGGTAGACGCATAAAAAAGGCAAGAGGGTAGAGGAAGGGGGAGGCCGAGGATGAGCTGGAGGGAGTGGAGAAGTGTATGAGAGACGGAGAGGTTGAGGATGAGATGGAGGGAGGGAGTGGAGAGGTATATGTGAGAGGGTGGTGTGAGCTGGGGGGAGGGCAGTGGCATGGCTAGGGACAGGGCAACATGAAGACGATTTGTTTGTGGTCACCCCTTACGGGATTGAGGCGTCTGGCATTAGATAGGTAGATAGACAGACTCTTGTCTTTTTGGTTTAGGCGCCTGGTGGTTTAAGGGTACAAGCTCTTCAGGCCGAATTACGGCATTTGCTTAATCTTGAGCCTTTCCCATCACGTAATGCCGCTCAGGGAAGCTAGCCTGGTCACCTGCCCTTGAGTATACTGGATTTTGTAACGCAGTCTCGGGCCCCTTAATTTTAATGGGTGAATATGGTAGTGTGTCCTTATTAAACTGGAGCTGTTTCTCACAGGATTTGCTATGGAGGGAATTTCAGGAGAAAGTGGTAGATTGTGAGTGTGGTTACTGCAGCCACCACCACACCTGCCTCCACCACACCACCCTCACCCACCTGCCTACCATACTCGTCATCCATCTCCACAGGTAAGTTTTTTCGTGCACTCGTTTTGTTATTTCATAGCACCAAACACTCGTCTATCACCTCACACACACACACACACACACACACACACACACACACACACACACACACACACACACACACACACACACACATCATATGCACAACCGAATAGATTATCACTAGAATATGATGCTAGTCACGAAGAAGTGCTATGGAGAGGGTGTAGAGCCGTAGTATTGTTTTTAACACTAGAACATGATGCTAGTCACGAAGAAGTGCTGTGGAAAGGATGTAGAGCCGTAGTATTGTCTTTTTAACACTAGAATATGATGCTAGTCACGAAGAAGTGCTATGGAAAGGATGTAGAGCCGTAGTATTGTCTTTTTAACACTAGAATATGATGCTAGTCACGAAGAAGTGCTATGGAGAGGGTGTAGAGCCGCAGTATTGTCTTTTTTACACTAGAATATGATGCTAGTCACGAAGAAGTGCTATGGAAAGGATGTAGAGCCGTAGTATTGTCTTTTTAACACTAGAATATGATGCTAGTCACGAAGAAGTGCCATGGAGAGGGTGTAGAGCCGTAGTATTGTCTTTTTAACACTAGAATATGATGCTAGTCACGAAGAAGTGCTATGGAAAGGATGTAGAGCCGTAGTATTGTCTTTTTAACACTAGAATATGATGCTAGTCACGAAGAAGTGCCATGGAGAGGGTGTAGAGCCGTAGTATTGTCTTTTTAACACTAGAATATGATGCTAGTCACGAAGAAGTGCTATGGAGAGGGTGTAGAGCCATAGTATCGTCTTCTTCTGAGGTACTGTGTGATATTCCTGGCAGGGTGTTGGGTACTGGGGACGAAAGCCAGATCACGTTTCCAGCCAGACACCTCACGCTCCCACACCACGACAGGTAAGGATGAGCTTGAATTACGTAACACCCTTTCTCTAGCGATTTATTTTACAGCACCTCAGCATCCTCTTGTATTTTATTTATGCAAGGTATTTCAATATTGAAAGCTGTATAATGTATGTAGGTGAAGTGGAGGGAGGGAGAGGGAGGGGGAGACCGAGGATGAGGTGGTGGGATGCAGTTGACAGGTATATGAGGGAGGGGGGAGTGAACTGGGGGGAGGGCAGCGAAATGGCAGGGGATAGGGTGACATTAAGGCGATTTGTTTGTGGCCACCCGTTATGGGATTAAGGCGACTGGCTATAGATAGATAGATAGATGGATGGATAGATAGATGGATAGATAGATAGATAGATGACCCTTGTTACTTCCTCACCAGCACTCTTCTTCTGTCTCCGCCACAGTCCCTCTTACGAGCTGTTTGGTGTGGTGAGTCATGAAGGTGTGGTGAACGCCGGCCGCTACACCGCCTTCTGCAGGAGCCCCCACGACCCCACCTGGCGGCACTACCAGGACCTGACCGTCAGTGCCACCAGCCTGCAGCGGGTCCTGGCACAGACACACGCACATGTACTCTTCTACCACGTCTCACGCTGAGTTGCACGCACATACTGTGCACGCACATAGGCTTCTACGATGAAAAGAGGCTGGATGTCACCGTAGAGTTTATTATAGATGTCACCGTAGCACTCTATTATCACTAGATGTCACCCTAGATGTCCCACGTCACCCTAGATGTCCCACGTCACCCTAGATGTCCCACGCCACCCTAGATGTCACCCTAGATAGCCCACGCCACCCTAGAAAGCACCCTAGAGCTGACTGTAAAGATACCTGTAAAATTCATCTCTGCTCCGTCTTTGTTTACATGTCCGCCATCTTGCCATCAATTTTGGAACCTTTATGAAGACTTTGCTTACGTTTTTTTTTATTTATTTTTTTTTTACAAAGTCAATTAATATTTTTTGTAGGAATATAATATGGCTTTTTCTCTCTATGATTCTTTTTTTTTTTTTTAACACCTGGAATGCTGAGTTAAGAAGCGTAATGGTTGTACTGTATTAAATAAAGTAGTTGATTTATTTCTGAGTATTTCCATGTATTTATTGTTGTTGTTGTTGTTGTTAATGAAGTAGTAGTAGTAATAATAGTAGTAATTGTAGTAGTAGTAGTAGTAGTGATGGTTGTGGTGGTGGTGGTAATAGAAGTTAGTAGTAGTAGTAGTAGTGGTAGTAGTGGTGGTAGTGGTAATAGTAGTAGTCATGGTAGTAGTCGCAATCGTATCAAAAGTAGTAGTAGTAGTAGTAGTAACAGTAGGGATGGTGGTGGTGGCAGTGATGGTAGCGGTGGTATTATTATTATTATTATTATTATTATTATTATTATTATTATTATTATCATTATTTTTATTGTTCTTGGAGAGAGAGAGAGAGAGAGAGAGAGAGAGAGAGAGAGAGAGAGAGAGGAGACTGGGAGAGTGTATATAGCCGAATAGAACCCCCTTCCTCCTCAGTATTATCAGTGCCACCACGCGAAGGCCCCCTCTAGCCCTGATATGGAGGGGAAGGAGTGCCGTGTGTGAGTTCCGGGCTGTGTTATCTGGGTATGTGGTTATCTTATCAGCGGTGTGGCAGCCTAACCACCACTACCACCACCACCACAGCACTACCACCACAGTAATCTCTGGCTTGTGTTGGTGTGTGGTGGGTGATTCACTACGGCGCGTCACCATTGCTACTACCACTACTACCACTACTACTGCCACTACAACCACCACTACTATCACCACCACATCACTACCACCACATAAAAAAAATATGAAAAAATAAGTCACCTAAGGAAGGGTGCTTGGGAATCCTCGTCTTTGAAAATATAGAAGAAGAAAAAATAATTCGCAGAAGAGAAGGATGAACGACGCTCAGGAATTACTGGTAGGTGTTGTTGTTGTTGTTGTTGTAGGTTCAAATGAGGCGTGAACCCAGTGGCCTGCAGGCTGAAGTTCCCATCTCTGTCAGCGTTGATTGAAAGAGGGAGGGGGAGGCCGAGGATGAGATGGAGGGATGGAGTGGAGAGGTATAAGAGAGAGGGAGGTGCGAGCTGGGGGGAGGGCAGTGAAATGGCAGGGTGCAAGGCGACATGGAGGCGATTTGTTTGTGGCCACTCCGTACGGGATTAAGGCGTCTGGCAATAGATAGATATTTGTCGATTAAGGAAGCTCACTAACACCTTTTCCTAGGCGATTCATTTTGCTTATAACACCTTGCTATTCTCTTTGGTGTTAGTTTAATCTTTCTAACATCACCCTACTCATCATAAATAACATTCGAAATTATATTACCCTGCCGTATCCAAAATAAATCGCCAAGGAAAAGGTGTTAGGGACTCAGCTGCTCACTACACTCTCTTCACATTAACTTGGCCTAAAATTGCCATCTCTCCATCTCGAAGTTTGAGATGTTGCAATAGACTAACACAGGAATATGATGCTGGTCACGAAGAAGTGCTATGGAAAGGATGTAGAGCCGTACTAGTGTCTCTTCCTGCCACTGAGCTACGTGACAGGCTAAAGTGAGAGAGAGAGAGAGAGAGAGAGAGAGAGAGAGAGAAAAGTAGACAAATTTCCATCTATCTAGCTAGGGAGAGAGAATGGAAGAGGCATTACTTATTATTATTATTATTATTATTATTATTATTATTATTATTATTAATACTTATTCCTTTATTTACAGCTGGAGAGGCATAGATGGAGTGAAAGACTGACGAGGAGAGTGTATGTGAGTGAGGTGGAGGGGGAGAGAGGGAGGGGGAGGCCAAGGATGAGATGGAGGGATGGAGTGGAGAGGATGGAGAGTGAGAGACTGACGAGAAGAGTGTATATGAGTGAGGTGGAGGGGGAGAGGGGGAGGTGAAGTCCAAGGATGAGATGGAGGGATGGAGTGGAGAGGTATATGAGAGAGGGGGATGTGAATTGGGAGCAGGTCAGTGAAATGGCGGGGGACAGGACGACGTGGGGGCGATTTGTTTGTGGCCATCCCGTATGGGATTAAGGCGTCTGGCAATAGATAGATAGAGATGCATTATTTATTCCAATATTTGCAGCTGGAGTGTGCGAGGGAGGGGGACGTGGGTGGTATAGAGGCCGCGGTGGATGATGGTGCGATGGTGGCAGGTGGCGCGGCGTGGACAGGTGGTAGGGGGGCGCTCCACCTGGCCGCGGCGGGGGGCCACCTGGATGCCGTGAAGGTCTTACTACGGCGAGGCGCGGACCCGACGCTCAGAAGCACGGCGCCGATAGACCAGGGTGGGTGGATACGTAGATACACAGACCTTACAGACCTTACAGACCACACCTACAGACCACAAAGACCCTGGCCATGGATTGAGCTGATATTTTACCAGTTCAAAACAAACTGACTATAGTGACTCATATGGTGACTCATACAGTGACTCATAGTGACTCATAGTGACTCATATTGTGACTCATTTAGTGACTCATATAGACTCATAGTGCCTCATACAGTGACTCATATAGTGACTCATAGTGACTCATACAGTGACTCATATAGTGACTCAGAGTGACTCATATAGTGACTCATATAGTGACTCATATAGTGACTCATATAGCGACTCATAGTGACTCATAGTGACTCATATAGTGACTCATATAGTGACTCATATAGCGACTCATAGTGACTCATAGTGACTCATATAGTGACTCATATAGCGACTCATAGTGACTCATAGTGACTTATATAGTGACTCTAATAGACTCAGTGACTTATACAGTGACTCATAGTGACTCATACAGTGACTCAGTGACCCATATAGTGACTCAGAGTGACTCATACAGTGACTCATATAGTGATTCATACAGTGACTCATACAGTGACTCATATAGCGACTCATAGTGACTCATACAGTGACTCATATAGTGACTCAGAGTGACTCATATAGTGACTCATATAGTGATTCATATAGTGACTCATAGTGCCTCATACAGTGACTCATATAGTGACTCAGATTGACTCATATAGTGACTCAGAGTGACCCATATAGTGACTCATATAGTGATTCATATAGTGACTCATATAGTGACTCATATAGTGACTCAGAGTGACTCATATAGTGACTCAGAGTGACTCATATAGTGATTCATATAGTGACTCATATAGACTCATAGTGACTCATACAGTGACTCATATAGTGACTCATACAGTGACTCATATAGTGACTTATATAGTGACTCATACAGCGGCTCATATTGTGACTCATACAGTGACCCATATAGTGACTCGCACGCCTAACTCCTACCCGTGCCGGACCTCTCTACTCAGGAGGCGTGGCGCTCCATCTGGCAGCTGGTGGAGGACATGCGGAGGTGGTGGAGGCGCTCTTGAAGGGTGGCGCAGATACGGAAGCCAGAGATGATAAAGGTATGTCTCTCTCTCTCTCTCTCTCTCTCTCTCTCTCTCTCTCTCTCTCTAGTGAAGTCTATCTATCTATCTGTTTATCTATCTATCTATCTGTCTATCTATCTATTCATCCATCCATCTGTCTATCTATTTTTCTGTCTGTCTATCCACCTATCCATCAATTTGTCTGTCTATCCTGTCTGTCTGTCTACCTATCAGTCTTTCTACCTATCTATCTGTTTATCTATCTATTAATCTATCTACCTATCTATCTGTTTATCTATCTATTACTCTATCTATCGACCTATCTATCTGTTTATCTATCTATCATTTTATCTATCTACTTATCTATCTGTCAATCTATTCATCCATCCATCCATCTCTCTGTCTATCTATCTATCTATATTTGTCTGTCTGTCTGTCTGTGTCACTCTCGTCTGTCTTTCTATCTATCCATCTATCTATCAGTCTGTCTATTTATGTATGTGTATATCTATCTATCCATCCATCCATCCATCTATCTATCTATCCATCTACCCATCTATCTATCTATCTATCCATCTATCTATCACCTATTGATATCTATTCACGCCTAGTCACCACTATTCACTCCTTATTCATCCATTTTTCATTTCATTTCACTCAGGAATATTAAGGCCTGAAATTAACATGCATAATAAATCGCTAACGAAAAAATGTTAAGAAATTTCCACTTTATACTTAAGATAATTCACATAGCAACATCGTAACACCTCTTTCTGAGTGATTTATTTTTTTTTATGACCATGAGCCGTTCGCATAGCAGCTACGTAACGCCTGCCCTTTAGCGATTTATTTTTGCTTTTTGAGGACGTAAGGCAGTGCACATCGCAGCTACGTAACGCCTGCCTATTAGCGAATTATTTTTATTATTTCAGTACCTAGGGCCTTTCACATAGCAACTACGTAACGCCTGACCATTAGCGATTTATTTTTATTATTTCTATACCTATGGCCGTTCAGATAGCAGCTATGTGACGCCTGCTCATTAGCGATTTATTTGTATTATTTCAATACCTAGGGCCTTTCAGATTGCAGCTACGTAACGCCTGTCCTTTAGCGATTTATTTTTGCTTTTTGAGGACGTAAGGCAGTGCACATCGCAGCTACGTAACGCCTGCCCATTTGTGATTTATTTTTATTATTTCAATACCTAGGGCCGTTCAGATTGCAGCTACGTAACGCCTGCCCTTTAGCGATTTATTTGTGCTTTTTCAGGACGTAAGGCAGTGCACATCGCAGCTACGTAACGCCTGCCCATTAGCGAATTATCTTTATTATTTCAGTACCTAGGGCCTTTCACATAGCAGCTACGTAACGCCTGACCATTAGCGATTTATTTTTATTATTTCTATACCTATGGCCATTCAGACAGCAGCTATGTAACGCCTGCCCATTAGCGATTTATTTTTATTATTTCAATACCTAGGGCCGTTCAGATTGCAGCTACGTAACGCCTGCCCTTTAGCGATTTATTTTTGCTTTTCACAGGACGTAAGGCAGTGCACGTCGCGGCCTACCATGGACACCTGGAAGCCCTGGAGGTGTTGCAGAGGCACAATTGCAACCTTAGCGCCCAGTCCCATGCCAGGTGAGAGAGAGAGAGACAGACAGACAGACAGACAGACAGACAGACAGACAGACAGAGAGGGGGAGGATATTAGTCTAAGAGAAGAGAAGAGAGAGAGAGAGAGAGAGAGAGAGAGTTCTGAGTTTTACTAGTGCACTACCATAAGTAAATACAACACACACACACACACACACACACACACACACACACACACACACACACACACACACACACACCACTTTGCATACACATCCCCACTTTGCATATCACTTTGCATATCACTTTGCATATCACTTTGCATATCACTTTGCATACAGATCCACGGCCCTTCACTACGCGGCCGCCCATGGTGATGTGGAGGTGGTGAGGTGGCTGGTACGTGCTGGGGTGAGACTGGACTGCAAGGACAAGAGTGGCAGACTGGCTAAGGACGTGGCCAAAGAACACGGTCACTCCCACGTACACACCTTCCTGAAAGACTGTGCTAAGAGGAGAGAGATGGTGAGTCAAGTAGCAGTAGTAGAATCGGGGAAACGGGCTACCAAAAGACGTGGACAGAAAACAACACCACTCTCACATACACAGCTTCCTCAAAGACTATGCTAAGAGGAGAGAGAGGGTGAGTTTTGTAAGGGCAGTAGGAGTAGTAGGATCGCAGGAACAGGCTACCAAAAGACGTGGCCAGAAAGCATCGCCACTCACATACACAGCGGAGGAAGATGATGAATTGATGTGCAGAATTTGAAATAATGAGAAAGAGTTGATTTTAGTGTTTGTGAAGTGTTTTTCCTATTCCTCCTCTTCTACTTCTTCTTCTTCTCCTCCTCTTCCTCCTCCTCCTCCTCCTCCTCCTCCTCCTCCAACTCTTCTTCCCAACAGGACGCATCACCAGGCCAAAGGTCGTCGTTCCGGGTCAGCAAGAGAAGGCGATCCCTCAGCATGTCCAACCTCTTTCGCGGCAAATCAGACGTGACTCTGGACCGAACCCCGCGATACGAACCCGCTCCAGCCTTTGAACCTGTGCCACGCATGGGTTCACCTACTCAGGCCTCCGAAATCAGGTTCTGTTTTTTTTTTCTTTCTTTTATCCTTTCCACGCAGCTAAACTCAAAGATAAATTGTGTATATGAAATTCTATCTATCTATCTATTGCCTGACGCCTTAATTCCTTATACGGGGTGACCACAAACAAATCGCCACCACGTCACCCTGTCCCCCGCCAATTCACTGCCCCGGGGATGTGTATATGAAGTTAATGTTTGGAATTCTCACTTCCACAGCCTTTACTGTATACACCTTCTTAAATTCGTATATTGAACCGAATACTTCAACATTACGAGAGAGAGAGAGAGAGAGAGCTAACTTCCTGCCTATCCACCAGCTCTGTGTGTCCAGATCCCATAGTGCCAGGAGTGGATGTGGAGACGATAAGGAAAGTGGAAGACTGGCGGGCGAGGCGAGTGGATGAGAGAGAGAGCAGTCCCTTGGTGGATCTGGAGAGCCTGGTGTCAGCCCCATCCACTCGCTTCCATCCACACCCACACGACCCATCCACCTCCCTGGCACCCTCCGCTCCTGACACTTCATTCACTTATATGCAGGTAACACCCTCACCTTCTCTCTCTCTCTCTCTCTCTCTCTCTCTCTCTCTCTCTCTCTCTCTCTCTCTCTCTCTCTCTCTCTCTCTCTCTCTCTCTCTCTCTTTCATTTATCATCTTATTATTGTTATTATTATTATTATTATTGTTGTTGTTGTTGTTGTTGTTGTTGTTGTTGTTGTTGATGTTTTTATTATTATTATTATTCTTTTCTTCTCCTCCTCCTCCTCCTCCTCCTCCTCCTCCTCCTCCTTCTTCTTCTTCTTCTTCTTCTTCTTCTTCTCTCTTCTCCTCCTCCTCCTCCTCCTTTCCTCCCCTCCCCCTCCTCCTCCTCCTCCTCCTCCACAACCTCACTAATTCAACCGCATTCTCTTTCCCAGGACGATCACCTGGCCGTGCTGAGAGAGAGAGACCAGGAGATTTACAGACTCCAGGACAGACTTCGCCAGCATGAGGAGAGATTGGTGAGTTGGGAGGGGAGGAGATGCGGGAGCTTCTCTAGAAATGGCCTTGTTAGTCCGCCACGCACTAAGGATTTTCGCTATTATTATTTTGGCTTATTTTGTGCTTTGTTAATTGAAAGGGTTATAACTTAGCGACTTTACTCTCTCTCTCTCTCTCTCTCTCTCTCTCTCTCTCTCTCTCTCTCTCTCTCTCTCTAATCTATATGTCTGCCAGCCTATCTCTCTCTCTCTCTCTCTCTCTCTCTCTCTCTCTCTCTCTCTCTCTCTCTCTCTCTCTCTAATCTATATGTCTGCCAGTCTATCTGTCTATCTCTCTCTCTCTCTCTCTCTCTCTCTCTCTCTCTCTCTCTCTCTCTCTCTCTCTCTCTCTCTCTCTCTCTCTCTCTCTCTCTAATCTATATGTCTACCAGTCTATCTATCTTTCTAATCTCTCTCTCTCTCTCTCTCTAATTATCTTTCTCGAATCACACGCAGACAGAAGCGAAGCAGCGAGAGGAGGAGGTGAAGGCACTGTTAGAGGAGGTGAGGAAACAGGAGGTGGAGGTAACAGGACTACAGGAGGAGGTGAGGCGCCGGGAGGAGGAGAGGGCCCTTTGGGAGGCGGCGGTGAGGAAACTGAACCAGGAGACGCGGGCGCAGGTAACTGAAGCGAAGCGTGAAGCAGATGAAGCAAGGAAAGATGCAGAGGAGGCGAGGCAAGAGACGGATAGGGCAAGAAGGGAGATGCTTGAGGCGAGAAGAGAGGTAGATGAGGCAAGACAGGAGGCTGATGACGCAAGGAGGAGGCCAGAGGAAGAGGTCCGTGAGTCGAACCAAACGAAGCAAGAACTGAATGAAGCAATGCAGGAACGGGATGACCTGAGGCAAGAGCTGAGTGAAGTGAAGGAGGAACTGCGTGATGCAAGGCGAGAAGCAGATGAGGCGAGGAAGGAGGCGGAGGAAGTGAAGCGACAGGTGGAGGAGGAGTTGAAGCGCCAGGAGGAGTCGAAGCTTCAAATGAGTCGAGAGTACGAGGAGGAGAAATTGACACTGGAGCATCGCGTATACACACTCTCCCTGCAAAACCAACAACATATGCAGTTTAGGGTGCGATATTACTCTTTATCTGCCTATTTCTTTGTCTATGTCTGTCTGTATATATGTAAGATTGTGAGTGTGTATGATGTGGGGAGGATGGGCAGTGAGAGACTAACGAGGAGAGTGTGTGTGAGTGAGGTGGAGGCTGGGGAGGGAGAGGAGACAGAGGATGATATGGAGGGATAGAGTAGAGAGGCATGTGAGAGAGGGAGGGGAGGGCAGCGAAATGGCAGGGGACAGGGCGACATGGAGGCGATTTTTTGTGATGGTTGATACTGATGATGATATTAATGACTGATGATGATGACTGCTGTTATTACCACTATTTTTATTATTATTATTATCATTATTATTATTATTATTATTATTATTATTATCATCATCATCTACATCAACAGTATAATATGCACGAGACCAATAAATAATAATAATAATCACAATAACATAAACATTCACCTCAGGAGCAGCAGGCCAGGATGGAGGCAGAGCAGGTCGGAGCAGAGAAAGCCAGAGTGCAGAGAATGGCCAGCCTGGAGACCTCTGTGGCCCACCTGACACAGAACCTGGCCCACAGCAAGGGGGAGGTGGCCAAGATGAAGGTGAGAGAGAGAGAGAGAGAGAGAGAGAGACACACACACACACACACACACACACACACACACACACACACACACACACACACACACACACACACACACAAACACACAGAGCCAGACAGAGACAGACGGACAGACAGACAGAGACACAAACAGAAAGAGTGAGAAAGAGACAGACAGACAGAGACAGACACACAGAGGGAGAGAGGGAAAAGTGTGTGTGTGTGTGTGTGTGTGTGTGTGTGTGTGTGTGTGTGTGTGTGTGTAAGTGTGTGTGTAATATGAACAGTGTAAATATCCTACAGGAACTACTGAAGGAGGGGGAGGAGGAGAGGGTGAAGGAGATACAGGATCTCCAACAACTGCTTCAGGAGTACAAACAGAGGAGCGAAGGACCCGTAGGAGGACAGGAGGAGGACAAGACAGCTTGGAGAGAGCGGGAGGAGACCAGAGGAGGGCGTGCAGTGGGCGGAGATGGGCGTGAAGTGGGAGTGGATGGGCGTGAAGTGGGTGACGCGACAGGGTGTGGGTTGGACGGGGCCACTATGTTCACCCTGAGGCGGGAGGTTCAGAGGCTGCAGCAAAGACTTGAGGCCAACATTCAACACCTCACCCTGGCAGAGGTAACTGCACACCCTCTGCAGCACGGAGGAGAGGCGGAGAGGTTAGGGTAGGGCAGGGTGTGGGGAGGAGGCAGCAGCTTTGGGCAGAGAGGGAGCCAGTGGTTAATACTGCACATCCCAGCCCTGTAGAAATAACACTACCCTTTATATATATATATATTTATTTCTTTATGTATAAAACTTATGTTCCTTCGCCTCTTCTGTATTTCACATGGGCTTGTATTCTCGTTGGTTAAGGAAACTCCCTAACACCTCCTCCTTAACGATTCACTTTTTGATATGGCCGGTTAATATCCTTTTGTACGTTATTCATGGAGAGTATTGTGATACTGGAAGGTTTTATGTAACCCACACGAGGACAGTAAGGTGTAATAAGCAAAATAAATCGCTTCGGTAAAGGTGTTAGGGAGCTTCCTCAACCGACGAGAACACGAACCTGCAGCACATCAAATTACCACACTGGGGATGCAGCAGATCAGCGGGAACATCCATTAATTTATCAACAAACTTTTGCCGCGGATTTTTAAAGGATTGGATGGCATTTCTTGGAGTTTTTGGCTAATTTAGTTCATATATTAATGCCCCTTTTACCCACCATCAAACTCCTGCCACCAGATTCGTTAGTCGAGATAAGGCCACCAAAAGTTAGCCTAATGTTTCATCCTTTGCGTGTTCTTGCTTTCCTCCGCTTGTTAATATTTCCAAGCTGAGAGAGAAAGGGAGAGAGGGAGAGAGAAAGGACTGGGTTGTTTTATTGCCCATGAGGGATTTCTCTCTGACATGATGCCTAAGGGAAGTGACAGACATGACCTAAGAGTGAAGAAGACACATTGGACTGCTGTAAAAAATAATAATAACAAAGAAGAGAAAAATTGTGCCATCAGAAAAATGGAGTTATAGTATTATTATTATTATTATTATTATTATTATAAGTAGTATTAGTATTAATAGTATTAGTAGTAGTAGTAGTAGCAATAATTTTTCTTCTTCTTCTCCCTCTCTCTTGCTGAACAGAGGAAGCAGCGGGAACAAGAGGTGCAGAGTGAGAGCATTATCACCGCACTCCGGAAGCAGGTGGAGGCGTTGGCACAGGGGCAGGAGGCTAAGAACGATCTCGAGGCCATGAGAACACGAGACACCGGGGTTATGCAACGCCAGGTCAACGACAAGAGTGATCCCGAGCCGAGGAGCGCGAGGGACATGGAGGCAATCCAACGCGAGGTAAACGCAAAGCTGGAGGTGTGGCGGCGGGACTTCCAGAGAGAGCGGGAGTCCAGTCAGAGGCAGCTGAGGGAGGTGAGTGAGCAGCTGGAGGCCGAGCGCAAGGACTGGGCCCGAACGCTGGACCTGAGTCAGCGGCAACTACTGGACCAGAACGCGAAGCACACAGCAGAGAGGAAACAGTGGAGTGCAGAGAAGGAGGCCGTGGGAAAACAGCTGGAAAGTGTCTCTGAAAAACACGAATCTGAGAGGAAAGAGTGGCTGAGGGAGAAGGAGACACTGCAAACACAGGTGAAAGCTTTGACTGATAGGAGACAAGGGGCTGGGGGGAATACCGCCCTGGAAGAACAGATGATAGATTTGTACAAGAAACATGACATGGAGAAGAATGCATTGTCGGGCGAGCTGGAAATGACTAGGAAGCAACTGGAAGCCGTCACCGCCATGCTCTCCGCCGCCCAGCAGAAGAATCGGAAGCAGGAGGAGCAGCAGAAGAGGGCAAGTCCAAGGCAGGAGGGTGGTGAGCAGAAGCTCAATGTCACTCAGCTGATTCAGGAGCTGGTTGAAGCCAAACGAGACGGAGGCAGGAGGTTCCACAAGGCAGCACGGCAGGTAGGCTTAGTAGTAGTAGTAGTAGTAGTAGTAGTAGCAGTAGCAGTAGTAGTAGCGGTAGTAGTAGTGTCATTAGTAGTAGTAGTAGCAGTAGCAGTAGTGTCATTAGCAGTAGTAATATCAGTAGTATTGCTATTATCATTATCAATTTTCTTACCGTCATTATTATTCAATGTCACTGTTTTGGTTATGATTGCTATCATTATTATTATTGTTATTATTATTATTATCTTTATTATTATTGTTATTATTATTATTATTATTATTATTATTATTATTATTATTATTATTATTATTGTCGTCCCAGAATGATGATCGTGGCCCAGACCTGGTGATATCAGCGGTGTCAGCCTCAGGTTTGGGTTCACAGACTTCCTCTCCAGACAGCCAGCGATCAACTGTGTCCTCAGGCTCCAAGCAATCCATTTCGTCATCAGCCCCACAACAACAGGCATCGGATACACAGCAGTTGATCCGCACAGCAGCCCCACAGCAGCCCAATGTATCCGCAGGCCCCACACAGCACGCATCGGATACCCAGTCATCTTTGTCGGCAGGGTCCAAACAGTCCGCTTCAGTCTTTACGCAGCACATATCGGATACCCAGCTGCCCATCCCTCCTAAGGGCACCCACCAGTCCGCAGCATCCATAGGCCCCACACAGCAGACATCGGATACCCAGCTGCCCATCCCTCCTACGGGCACCCACCAGTCTGCAGCATCCACAGGCCCCACACAGCAGACATCGGATACCCAGACAGGACCCACGGGCACCAAACACTACCTGAACGCCATCCTACAGTGCCTGTACTCCATCACCAGTCTCAGGGAGTACTTCACTTCAGACGCCTACAGGTACAGTACAGGATATTACAGTACTCCAGACTCATAGAGATACAGTACAGGATATTTCTACCATTTCACTGTTGATATTACTTAGGTACTCCCACAAATATTTAGGCACAAGGACAGTGACTGAAAGCTTTAAGAGAAATACTTCAAGATGGTTGGGCCACTTGAAGAGGATGGGGAATGAGAGACTGACTAGGAGAGTGTATGTAAGTGAGGTGGAGAATATTTATGCACAAGGACAGTGACTGAAAGCTTTAAGAGAAATACTTCGATATGGATTGGCCATGTGGAGAGGATGGGGAATGAGAGACTGCCTAGGAGAGTGACTGAAAGCTTTAAGAGAGATACTTCAAGATGTTCTGGCCAAGTGGAGAGGATGGGGAATGAGAGACTGACTAGGAGAGTGTATGTAAGTGAGGTGGAGAGAGGGAGGAGGAGGGGGAGACCAAGGATGAGACGGAGGAAAGGGGTGGAGAGAGGTGAGAGAGGTGTGTGAATTGCAGGTTCATTCATTCTCAAATCATTCACTGATTTCAGGACACTTCAGGCGGATTTAAGGATTTTCAGACGGATTTAAGGATTTTCAGACGGATTTAAGGATTTTCAGACGGATTTCAGACCTTTTTGACGGATTTCAGGATTTTTTAGATGTATTTCAGATTTTTTTATATATTTTCCAGTATTTTCATACTGATTTAAGACTTTTCAGGCGGATTTCTGGATTTTTTAGACGGATTTAAGACTTTTTAGGCGGATTTATGACATTTCAGACGGATTTCAGGCCTTTGCGACAGATTTCAGGATTTTTCAGACGGCTTAAGGATGTTTCAGACGGATTTCACGGATTCTCAGACGGATTTCAGACTTTTCAGACGGATTTCAGACTTTTTAGGCGGATTTAAGACTTTTTAGGCGGATTTAAGACTTTTTCAGACGGATTTCAGACTTTTTAGGCGGATTTAAGACTTTTTCAGACGGATTTCAGACTTTTTAGGCGGATTTAAGGTTTTTTCAGACGGATTTAAGGATTTTTAGGCTGATTTCAGACTTTCTAGATGGATTTCAGGACTTTCCAGACGGATTTCAGATTCTTTTTTTTTAATTTTAAAGACTTTTTAGACGGTTTCTTGGACGATTTATTTTCTTCTCCCCAGACGCTGCCTCAACCCCCACAGCGCCTATAAGGGTGGCGTGGCCGAGGGTGTGGCGAGGGTTTTCGCCTCTATCAGCACCGGAGACCCCATTACTGCACGGCGGGACACACTCCGTCTTCAGGTTGGCTCACTTTCTATACGACGGTCACTGTAACTTGGCTCAGACTTTATTTATTTACTCATTTATTGTGGCAAGTATTTTGTTATTATTATTATTATTATTATTATTATTATTATTATTATTATTATTATTATTATTATTATTATTAGCAGTAGTAGTAGTAGTAACAGCAGCAGCAGTAGTAGTAGTAGTAGTATCATTATTATTATTATTATCATTATTATTATTATTATTATTATTATTATTATTATTATTATTATTATTATTATTTGCAGATATAATTTATTCATATTGTTATGATATGGATTTTTTTCTATACTTTGTTCACATTAATTTGGTAGAGAGAGAGAGAGAGAGAGAGAGGCAGTTAGATAGACTGATGGATAGACAGATAGATAAACAAACTGATAGATATAAATAGTCAAAAATACACTCACTATCCCAATTTTCCATTTCAGGATGTGATTGGCTGGCACATGGGGGGACATTCTACCTCTCTCCTTCCACAGCCAGTCGAACCGGCTACTACACTACTAGCTGCTCTACATACTGACCTGACCACGGTTGGTAGTGGTAATAGTGAGGAGGAGGAGGATTGTGATGATGATGATGATGATAGTAGTAGTAGTAGTAGTAACAGGGGGAGGAGGAGGAGAAGGAGGAGAAATAATAATAATAATAATAATAATAACAATAATAATAATAATAATAATAATGATAATAATAATAATAATGATAATAATAATAATAATAATAATAATAATAATAATAATAATAATAACAATAGTAATAATAATAATAATAATAAATAATAATAATAATAATAATACCTCCACAGAAGCAGGAGCAGTCAGTGGTGAGGGAATGGATGTGGGGGGAGAAAGAAGAGGTGATGCGGTGTGGTAGGGAGGGAGGAGGCGAAATAAATCGAACGCGAGAATTCTTTACGACCCTATCACTACCCCTCTACAGACACGGCAGCCATATCTCACTACAGGTGATGCATGAGGTTCCTCTCTCTCTCTCTCTCTCTCTCTCTCAACCTATCCCTCTATCTATCTATTTATCAATCTATCTATCTACCTATCTATCTATCTGTCTGTCTGTCTGTCTGTCTGTCTGTCTCTCTCTCTCTCTCTCTCTCTCTCTCTCTCTCTCTCTCTACCTACCTACCTACCTACCTACCTACCTATCCATCTATCTATTTCTCTGTCTGCCTCTCTCTCTCTCCCTCTCTCTCTCTCTCTCTCTCTCTCTCTCTCTCTCTCTCTCTCTCTCTCTCTCTCTCTCTCTCTCTCTCTCTCTCTCTGCCTACCTACCTACCTATCCATCTATCTATTTCTCTGTCTGCCTCTCTCTCTCTCTCTCTCTCTCTCTCTCTCTCTCTCTCTCTCTCTCTCTCTCTCTCTCTCACATTGCACTATCCCCCCCAGGCTGCGCTGTGGCAAGAGTTTCGAGAGAAGGCTGTGGAGTGTAAATGTAGTTTCTGTGGGCACACCCACCCCTGCCTCCACCACACCACCCTCACACACCTGCCCACCATACTCGTCATTCACTTCAACAGGTAATTTAGTCAGCGTTCTCGTCTTCCATCTCACTTCATAGCACCTTATACGCGTCTATCAGATCATTTCATTGCACCTTATACTCGTCTATCAGATCATTTCATTGCACCTTATACTTGCCTATCAAATCATTTCATAGCACCGTATACTCGACTTCCACCTCATTTCATAGCACCATATACTCGTCTTCCATCTCATTTCACAGCACTGCATACTCGTCATCCATCTCATTTCATAGCACTGCATACTCGTCATCCATCTCATTTCATAGCACTGCATACTCGTCATCCATCTTATTTCATAGCACCTTATACTCGTCTCTCGTTATCCTTCTACTCTTCTATGGCAGCTAAGCATCTGAAAGCGTCTGTTCCCAGCCTAACCTCTACTCATTTTGTATAATTCAGAATCCTTCCGTAGCGAATAGTCATAAACCAAAGCCTTACTCCTTTCCATACGTCCCTGCCATTGCCCAACGCAGCATCCCGTGAGAGGTGGCTTATTGCTTCCTTCTTCTAATCCATCTACAGAAGCAACAGTCATTCAAGCGGCCATTCAACCAGTGTGGAGTTCCCAGCAGAGAGCCTCACCCTCACCCAACACATGAAGATCGGCTGCAGGTTAGTTTGGACTTGTTAATCGCTTACGGTGGCCTGATGGCAGTGAAAAGAGATCAAACTATGTAGCCTTATGTTCCCTGCTCCTGAGACGAAGGATGGGACTGGAGTGTATTGGTGTTGTGATGAGGAGGGGTAGATTGAGATGGTTTGGCAGGAAGGATGGGACTGGAGTGTATTGGTGTTGTGATGAGGAGGGGTAGATTGAGATGGTTTAGGAGGAAGGATGGGACTGGAGTGTATTGGTGTTGTCATGAGGAGGGGTAGATTGAGATGGTCTGGGAGGAAGGATGAGACTGGATGTTGTCACCCTGTCTCTCCATGTAACTCCACATCCACATCCACACCACAACACTCTTTCGCTTCCTCATTTGTCAGTCTGCCTCTCCATGTAACTCCACATCCACATCCACACCACAACACTCTTTCGCTTCCTCATTTGTCAGTCAGTCTCTCCATGTAACTCCACATCCACATCCACACCACAGTGCTCCTTCACTTCCTCATTTGTCAGTCTGCCTCTCCATGTGACTCCACATCCACATCCACACCACAGTGCTCCTTCACTTCCTCATTTGTCAGTCAGTCTCTCCATGTAACTCCACATCCACATCCACACCACAGTGCTCCTTCACTTCCTCATTTGTCAGTCAGTCTCTCCATGTAACTCCACATCCACATCCACACCACAACGCTCCTTCACTTCCTCATTTGTCAGGCAGTCTCTCCATGTAACTCCACATCCACATCCACACCACAGTGCTCCTTCACTTCCTCATTTGTCAGTCTGTCTCTCCATGTAACTCCACATCCACATCCACACCACAACGCTCCTTCACTGCCTCATTTGTCAGTCTGTCTCTGCACGTAACGCCACATGCTCCTCTCAGCTAACTCATTTCCACTGCCCTTACTTTCGTACTAACGCTTTTCTTCTGTCACAATCACAGTCCATCTTTCGAGTTGTTTGTGGCCACCTGTTATGGGATTAAGGCGACTGGCTATAGATAGATAGATAGATGGATGGATAGATAGATAGATGACCCTCGTTACTTCCTCACCAGCACTTTTCTTGTCACCACCACAGTCCATCTTACGAGCTGTTTGGTGTGGTGAGTCATGAAGGTGTGGTGAACGCCGGCCGCTACACCGCCTTCTGCAGGAGCCCCCACGACCCCACCTGGCGGCACTACCAGGACCTGACCGTCAGTGCCACCAGCCTGCAGCGGGTCCTGGCACAGACACACGCACATGTACTCTTCTATCGCGGGGTTAAAATGCCTGTGACCAGCCCGATGAGGGGGCGGAGCAGTGCCGTGTAGGGCCCTATCACACACACACACACACACACACACACACACACACACACACACCACAATTATTTTTCGTAGGCCTATCTCATATCGCCCTGATGATTAAGTAATATCTGTCAGTATCTCTTCTACTTCCTTGTGTTAATTCAGCTCTGACAATTTCTTTACACCTCTAGTATTACCCTTTACTCCTGTGTGTAATTCGTCATACAACTGACTCTGTATTTCATAACATAGAGTATTATTATTATTATTATTTTTAATCAAAGGATATGTGGCTACCCCCCAAAAAATAATAATGTGGCCACTCCCAGGAATTCGCATTACAAACTGTATATAATGTATTGGCTGAAGGTGTGTGGCGAGAACCAACATATTCTTTTGTTGTACTACCACTCTGTACCTTTTACAAGAATAAATATTTCAGTTCGATTTTGTAATAATAATAATAATAATAATAATAATAATAGTAATAGTAATAATGATAATAATAATAATAGTAATAATAATAAAGAATAATAATAATAACAACAACAATAATAATAATAATAATAATAATAATGATGGTGATGATACTACTACTACTACTGCTACTACTACTGCTACAACTACTACTACTACTACTACTACTACTACCACTAATAATAATAATAATAATAATAATAATAATAATAAAATCCTCTTCGTTTTAATACTATCCCCACAAGTTCTATATATGCAATCCTTATGACAGTACGTACCTTAACATCTTTCCCATTGCGATTTATTCCGAATATTGAACCTTTTCTTCCTCTTACACGACACTGAGGCAAAGATCAGTATCCAAAATAAATAAATAAATAAATAAATAAAAAGATATCTCACCTCTTTCAGTTCGTGGCCAAGTGTAGTCAGAATTCAGAGTAGATTTGACTAGTAACCAAGGAGACTGTGATATGACTATACCCTTTTTACGCTGACTTGGACCAAAATTGCAATCTCTCCATCTTGAATGCTGAGCTGTTGCACTATGAACATGATACTAGTCACGAAGAAGTGCTATGGAAAGGATTTAGAGCCATAGCAGTGTCTTACATTTGAATTATGATGCTAGTCACGAAGAAGCATTATCGAAATTATGTTAAGCTGTAGCACTTTCTTATTTACATCTGAATTTGATGCTAGTCACGAAGACGTGCTATGGAAAGGTTTTTCGAGCCTTAGCAGTGCCTTATTCTGCCACTAATATACATGAAATAAGTGGCAAAAGAACGAAAAATCAGGGGGAAAGTTAAGGTGAAAGAACTAGAGAATTTTCCTTAGTATCCAAAGGCAACAATGAAATGGTTAATCTCTCTCTCTCTCTCTCTCTCTCTCTCTCTCTCTCTCTCTCTCTCTCTCTCTCTCTCTCTATATACGGTATTATATTATGAGAGAGAGAGAGAGAGAGAGAGAGAGAGAGAGAGAGGGGTGTATGATGTATTTGAAAAACGCGCCTCTATGCCAAGAATGTCTTTTGCAGCCTCAAACACTTATATTAAAAAATCCTTCTACATAAACAACGCAGAACATTTTCGTCATATGAAACTGTCCTGTATTTTGAATTATATTGAGTATTTTAATTAAAGACACCGAAAAAATATTCAATTGAGAATCTGTGCGAGTATACACAAACATGGCCGCCGACAATCAGCAGCTGACACAAGAGCATACGGAGAAAATTGTCCAGTTCCAGGCAAGTATGGCCAATTCGGGGGTGCTGTGCGGTTAATTAGGGACCTGAATCACCCACTTGATGGTCGAGGTGCTTGATATTAAAGGTGTTGGTCTGGCTGAGGCTGGAGAGGTGGACATTGATAAGGGGCTTAAGTTTCTGAGTTTTTCCTTGATCATCCCGACGGAACACCACAATTAAGATGAGAAATTACAGTTTTGGAGATTCAAGGTCAATATGGTGTTCTTAAACTCTCAAATTAACCCACCAAGCCTACCAATATAAACTAACCCAATATATCTATACTCCTTTTAATCTAACTTGGCCAAACACTGCCACCTCATCTTGGGTATTGAATAATTGCAGTAGATTAACCCTAGAATATGGTGCTAGTCACGAGGAAGTGCTGTATTAGAAGAAGATGCAGAGCCATAGAATTGCCTTTTTCTGTCAAAGAGTTGTGTGAAATAAGCTACCACAAAGGCTGAGAGTGTGTCAGGTTAATGTGAAGAGAGTATAGGCTGAGGTAATTTGGTGAAACTGCAGGAGAGCTTATAAACTACACTTGTACTTTCTTCTTGGCAAACTATAACCCAATTATTACCATGATTGTTTGTAAAAGTTGCAGAAGCGCGAATTTTTTAGGGAACAAATATACAACCTCATCAGTTTTGCACCCAAATTGTAAATGACGGTTCCCTGTCATGTCAGGCTTCCTCATTGATCAGCTCTAAGGTCATTGTGTCACTAATTGTTTCACCCTTAATGACCTAATATGGCAGCATAACCTAATATGGCAATTTTAATTTAATTTGGTAAGTGTATGTTTTATGTGGTAGGTTTATGGTGGTAAATAATTGTTTGCCGTAGACTTTTTTCTCCTCTTGTTATCGTCATGTTCCTTACGCCTCACCAGTGTACTTAATGGCAGACTTGCTGGAACTTACTTGAATCTTGGTTAAGTTAGGGTAGGTTACATTGATAGGTTAGGTTAAAATTAATTGCTAGGTTATGTTAGGTTAAAATGTGAGTTTACGTTAGGTTAAGATTAATTGCCAGGTGAGGTTAGGTTAAAATGAGAGATTAGGTTAGGTTAAAATTAATTGCTGGGTTAGGTTAGGTTAAAATGTGAGATTACAAAGAGGTACCAAAAGGCGAACGGGTAGTGTGTGCCATTACACTCAAGAAACAGGTGATGCAGTGGAATAAACATGGCTATAAACAATAAGGAAAGAAATTTAACGTGGTGTTCATTTACCTCCCTTGAAAATAACCCAAAGACTTTAAAAGATATCAGGAAGATGGGCTGAATTGGTGTGATGCTTCTGCTGCTTAAAGTGTATCCCTGAAGAAACTCAGCTGATGTTTCGACTATTGTTATTATTATTATTATTATTTTTATTTTATTATTATTTTCTCACCAGTTGCATACAAGAATGAGTAAGAGTAATGTTTGACTTGTGCATTTTGTTGGCAGGAGGTAACCGGCACAGAGGATGTAGGTGAGGCTCGGTCGGTGCTGGAGAATCATGCTTGGGACCTTGAAGCCGCTGTTCAGGACCATCTGGCTTTGAGGGAGAGTCCACCCCTCACACCACACCCAACCCCACAGGTACTCAGGAAAGCGGTAATCTGTGTATCTATCTATCGTTCTACTCTATCTATCTGTTTATAGCAAGACGCCATAATCCCGCAGGGGGTGGCTGTTTGTCTTTGAGTTAGTTGTTTTACAGGGAGGGGCACTAACCCTCCTCCAACCCACTTGTTTACATGTAGGGAATCTGTATGGGTTGGTTATGTGGATACCACTCAGCGTTGTAAATGGTTTCCTGGCATAAAGGAAACTGGTGCAATGTAAAGCCTCCTGAAAACTAAAGAAGAGTAATAAGAAGTGACTGTAAAGATGGGAGAAATAGGAAGAGAGGAGGACAGACTCTGAAAAAGACAGACAGAGGTGAAGTAAGATGTAGGCAGCACTACATCAGATAAGTGGATGATGGTGGCCGCCATCTACCACCCTAGTAATATACTGTATATTCCAGTAAATAGACAAGTGATGCTAGATAGTGAGGACATCATGTGGTGGCACTGATATAACTGGGTGGCTCCACAACCTGGTTATGCAGGCGTCCTTTAATGCAAGGAAGAAGAAACCAAAGATCAGAAGCCTGTCCTCCAAGAAAAAATTAAAATAGCAGAGAGCCAAATTCAAGATCTTGTGATTTTGAGATGCCTGGACACACTGCATTGAATACACTGGAGGTCATAGGTGGTAGGAAATACAGACAGAGGAAGACAGAGTTGACCTGTTATGTAAAAGGAGGATGGTGGGTTGTAGAGGAGGAGAGCTTCAGCCTGCAGTCCACAGGGGCTACAGTTACCACCAGTACTGCCATAGACAAGGTCAGGGTCACTCAGTAGCCCATTCACTCCATGGCACGTGCATGAGAGGAATGCCTTAACCAGGTGGCACGTATATAACTGGCCGGATCTGCCGCCTGTGATTGCCTCTTACCATTGTTAGTAATGTTGTTGTTGTAGTACTTCACCCGGGTCCATTGGTGGGAAAAAGAGGTCTGGATGATGATTTGTATTTTATTTATTGACTTGCATTTTTTTTTTTTCTTTTTTCAGGGGAGCCGCAGTGAGAACTGGCAGGAGATGGTGGACCGAGGAGGAGGGAGTGGAGGAGGAGGAGGAGGAGAGGGAAGTGGGGGGGAGGGGAGGAGCCAGGAGGGTTCAGAGGATGTGGTGGGGGCCAGAAGAAGGACTAGCGAGGATACAGGTAAACTCTTTTCACTTCGACTTGGCCTAAACTTGCCATGTGTCCATCGTGAATACTGATTTGTAACACTAGATTTACACAAGAAAAGTGACTTTACTTAAACATTCTTCCTCTTGTACAGGAGGAGGCAGGAGTGGTGTCGGTGGTGGTGGCAACAGTGGTGTTGGAGGTGGTGGCGGTGGCAGTGGTGGAGGAATTCTGTCCACCCTGTTTGCCCGGTACAGCGTGCTGGGGTGGGGCTACTACCTGTTCACCCTACCTTTCCGCTTCACACTCTCTTCACTCTCATCCATTTTGCTCTTCGTCTACCGCATCATCTACCCCTACCCACGAAGACGTAAGTATTTTATCTTCAAATAATAATATTTAGCTTAAGTTTGGTTAGACTAACTTAGCATAGCTTAGCATAGGTCAGTTCAGCTTAGCCTAATTTAATTTAGCTTAGGTTTGGTTAAGCCAGTAATGCCTAAGGTTCCAGTGTGTGAGCTTTTGATGGAAGGGCATCCTATTGACACATTCTTGACTTACAGGTTAGTACCCTGGGCCTTCCCCTTTAATGTCTTAAAAATGCCCAACTTCATCCTTTTTAAAGTTTAAGATAGCTTAGTGTAGCGTAGCATAGAATCTCCATCCATCCATTATCCAGTCCTACATTGCCCCATGAGGAGCGTAGGAGCCCTGGGCTAGTGAAGTTGGTCCTGACATTTAAGATGAGAGTGATAGTTTTGATTCTAATGAACTAAAAGGTTTTGTGTGGTGTCATACTGCCTTGTCTACCCCTACAGATGCACATGTAGTTATTCATCCCAGTATTAACCCTCTCATGGTCACTTACCGTTCAGAATTTTATATCGGCTAATACCAGATTATTTTCTTAAGCTGACAGTGAGTTGTAGCATCCTTGGAGTGTTCATTCCATCACCGCTTCTTTCATGATCAGGACAACTTTAGTAACCATTCTATCCTTGATGCTGCTAGATTATTTTGTTCAGCCAGGAATGAGTTACAAGCCTGAGAGTGTTAGTACCATCACCAATAATCCTCTCTTGTGTGGATGATGTTTGGAGTTTCATTATTGCAGTTATTATTATTATTATCATTATTTATTATTATTATTACTTATTGTCTTTTTCCTTGATTTCTGAACTCCACCTCATCATCCCTGTGACTGGAAAAAAGAAGCAGGATGATGATGGTGATTGCTGTGGTATTATTATTATTATTATTATTATTATTATATTATTACTGATGATGATGGCGATTATTATTATTATTATTCACTTTCATCTTAAATGCCGGGACTAACTTGCCTAGCCCTGGGCTCCTATACTCCTTGTGGGGTGACATAGGATTGGATGATGGATGGATGGATTATTATTATTATTATTATTATTTTATTATTATTATTATTATTATTATTATTATTCATTCATTCTTTCATTCATTCTCTCACTTATTACTGTCACACACAGTCTCGAAGTAACAGATCCCCTGGGTGACATTCTGGCCCTCATTAGTGGTGATGGCACAGAGGCTGGCCCCAGGCTCTCTCACCCCCTCACTATCTTGCACACAGTCTCTCACTCACTCTCTCACTTTCTGTCACTCACTTTCTTGCAAACTTTCACTCTTTCTTGCACACTAACTCTCACTTTCTTTCACACAGACTCACTTTCTTGCAAACTTTCACTTTCTTACATACTTTCACTCACTCTCACTTTCTTGCACACTTTCTTGCACATATTTTCTCACTCACTCTCTCACTTCCCCACAGTAACAGATCCCCTGGGTGACGTCCTAGCCTTCATCAGTGAGTACGAGACAGAATTCGGGCCACAACATCCTGCATTCTTTCAAGGATCGTACTCTCAGGCTCTCTCTCACGCCAAGGCTGAGCTTAAGTTTCTCCTCGTTTATCTTCACTGTCGAGATCATCAGCACACCCCAGACTTCTGCAGGTTAGTGGTGATGATGATGATGATGATGGTGGTGGCTGGACAATTAGACATCTTGATATGGTGAGTGACCTTGGTAATGGTACACTACAAGAGAATAAACAAACAGTCACAGGTGCATGTAGCTAGTTATGCAGCAGGACAGGCTAAGATGAACAGTCAGGAGGTAGACAAAGCTCTGAAAACTTAGACAGTCAGCGGATGAACTTAGTGAAAAATGAAGGTATTGATGGTCTGCCTATAAATATTACATTTTCTTGAATGTGTACTGCAAAATATAGGTAGTTAACCATGTAGTGCAGTATATTATGAAAGGTGTCATTTTTTATCCACAACATATAATGGGCATAAGTGCTGCTATAGCAAGTGTACTGTATGATCACCGACAAGCAAGTTTTATAGTCATTTGTTTGTTCCAAGATGGCCTATGAACACTGTCAGGTGTGTTTGTGTCAGTGGTGGAACAGAAGTGTAATGTTGGAGTTCAGGCAGCAGGTGAAGTGCAGGGAAGTGAAATTTTTACTAGCTAAGTAAGTTGCAAATGAATTTTTAGATTTATCTGTGGTGTTCAGCAGCAAGTGAAATAAAAACAGTTTAGGTGAGTTGCAGACTTTGTTTTAGACTTTTGTGGGTGGTTAACCCTTGGCCATAAACATATCCCCATTGAGCCTGTGTTATAATTGATGAGATGTGATATATCGTTATGCAGTAGATTTATTCAAACACGTCTACACTGTAAAATGAGGACGTGCTATATTTTATTCTTGTTCATGAGGCTCCATGCTCATTTTACTGTCTACAAATTATCATTATTATCCAATGATGTTCTACTGGCATGACCATTGGCACATCCCTGACCTGTGCAGGTTAGTGATGATGATGATGTTCATGGTTTGTTCTTGCTATCAGCAGACAATCCCTTTTCTGCATGAAAAAATGCTCTAGAAAGTGGATTTGCAGACCTGAGAATTTGTGATGTACCTTTAGTATATTGATACACCAGTGCACTATTTGTTAGTTTATCATTGCTATATACTGTACAAACAGGCCTGACCAAACCTAGTCTGGCCTGATCTATAATAGCCTAACCTAATCTTTGTCCATTTACTCTCACAGAACCAGTAAACCTGACCAAATCCATCTGATCCTATCCCAACTTAACCTACCCTACCCTAGCCTGCCCTAACCTACTCTGAACCTAACTACAGCTGTCTAACTTAACTTATCCTAACTTAGTGTTATCTAGTGTAGCCTTACCTGACCTGACCAGAGTAAACCTGACCAGACCAAGTATCCACAGGTAACTGGTAGTCATCTGTCCCAGCACAAGCAATGACTGTAATCTCAAAATGGGCGAATCTTGAATTTGGCTTCCTGTTATCTTGTTTTTGTTTTTTTCTTGGAGGGAACACTCTTACTGGCTCCTGGCCTTTGGTTCCTTCTTCCATACATAAAAAAATAAAAAAGACTCTCCTAACCTGCATCCATCACTCTGCACAGAAACAGCTTATCGGACCCCGGCCTAGTGGAGTACATAAACAGCACGATGGTGTTCTGGGGATGCTCGGTGACTTCACCCGAGGGCTACCGTGTCTCCCAGGCCCTGAGAGAGAACTCCTACCCGTTCCTGGCCCTTGTGGTGCTGCGGGATGGGCGGATGGCAGTGGTGGGCAGGCTGGAAGGTCCCACAGAGCCTGCAAGTTTGATGCAACGGCTGCAGGGCATTGTGAGGGAGAATGAAGCACATCTGGTGGTGGCACGGGCAGAGAGGTATGTTGAGAGAGAGAGAGAGAGAGAGAGAGAGGTGGTGGCAAGGGTAGAGTGATACCAGTATGTTGTGGGGG
The DNA here is from genome assembly GCF_032717465.1 of Coenobita brevimanus. Classification (NCBI taxonomy): domain Eukaryota; kingdom Metazoa; phylum Arthropoda; class Malacostraca; order Decapoda; family Coenobitidae; genus Coenobita; species Coenobita brevimanus. The sequence goes on from NC_136956.1 coordinate 434,933, forward strand.
AGAGATAGAGATAGAGAGAGAGAGAGTATTTGGTGGTGGTGTGATAAGATATGGTGTATGGTGGAAAGAGAGAAAGGAGGGAGAGGAGGTTACTATGGCTTTCATATGTTCATCTTAGATACGTAAAGAGAGAGCCATTGTTTTTTTTTATTTTTTTTATAACAGTTTTATTGTCTCAAACTCACTCTTGGATTCTTTTAAGCTACAAATAGTTGCCTGGAAGTAGCAAGAATCAAACTGACCTTGTCATTTTGAAGGGTTAAGAATGTTCAAGTATAGAGGGAGAGAGATTTTCTTTTCTCTATATTAAAATGAAAAACCCTACACAGGCAGGAACGTGAGCTGACGGCGGCTCTGAGACTCCAGCAGGATGAGGACTACCAGCAGAGCCTGCGGGCGGATCAGGAGAAGGAACGGCGGAGGCAGATGGAGAGGGAAGAGGCCCAGCGGAGGGTGGAGGAGGAGAGGCAGAGGGAGGAAGACCAGCAGAGAGAGAGAGACAACATTAGGAGGCTTAAAGTGGAGTGGGTGGACCGCGTGCCGCAGGTTAGAGAGAGCCAGAGTTTGTGTGTGTGTGTGTGTGTGTGTGTGCGTGTGTTCGGATATCACCACAGTCATATTCAAACCTGTTGTAAAACATGGAGATGACAAATGTTCAAAAGCATGTAGCCTATGTATATGTATGTAAGTAAGTATGTATGTATGTATATATGTATATGTATGTACTGTATGGCCTTTAAGCCCTTGAAATCAACATATGTATCCTTTTTTACTCATTCTGTCTGAGTCTGGATTAGTTTATTCAATATACAAAAGGCCTCTAGTATTAAAAGGGTATTATTATTATTATTATTAGTAGTAGTAGTATGTTATTTAGTAGTAGTAGTAATAGTAGCTGCAACCTGAGGCTCATGTGGCTATAAACCTGGAGTTCCATGGAATGACAGACAGACAAATGAGGAAGTAAAGGAGTGTTGTGGTGTGGATGTGATTGAAAGTGGTATGAGAAAAATACTGAGATAGTTTGGCCATGTGGAGAGTTGGAGAGTGAGGGACTGACTAGAAGAATGTATGTGAATGAGGTGGAAGGGGAAACCAAAGTTGAGATGGAGGGATAGAATGGAGAGAGAGATATACGAGGGAGGGAGTGTGGGTGGTAGGGAGGGCAGCCACATGAAAGAGAACAGGGCAATGTGGAGGCGATTTGTTTGTGGCCACCCCTGATGGGACTGAAGAGTCTGGTAGTAGATAGAGTGATCAGAGAGTGTAGTATAGTAGATAGAGTGATCAGAGAGTGTAGTAAAGTAATTGGATGATGGTTAGTTCTTAGCATGCATGATGGAAAGATGGCAATTTTAAGCCAAGTTAGAGTGACCAGAGCATAGTAAGTTAATGGCATGATGGGTTTGTACAGGAACCGGATGAAGGTGCGCCAGGGGTGATCCACATCTCGGTGAAGCTGCCACAGGGTACAAGGCTGGAGCGACGATTCCTGAACACAGACTCGCTGGCTGCACTATACTACTACATATTCTGCCATCCACACTCCCCTGACAGGTAATTTGAACTGTTTCTGTCATTGCTATTGACAGAGAGAGGAAGGGGGAATGGATATGCTGAGAGAGGAGAGTAGAATAGATGAGAGAGAAACAGAGAGTCAGAATTGATAAGGGAGGAAAACAGAACAGAAGAGAGGAGGGGGGATTGACAAGTTAGAGAGAGGGGTGGATTGATAAGTTAAGAGAGAGAGATTTATCCCAATGCAATCCATTCTCTTTACACACTGGCTACACTTTGCTGTTACATATCCTGCCACTTACTCTCAACAAATACCTCAGCATTCTTGAAAATTCCTGGCAAGTTCACTCACGTCAGTCTTGGTAACTCATTCTTTTTGTTTCATCTTCATCATCATCATCAGCCAGACCTCTTTTCCCGCCTATGGATGGGGTGAAGCAGGATCCAGAGAAGAAGAAAAAAGCCTGATCGAAGGAGAAACTAGTAAAAAATCTGTCTTTCTATTTACCTATAGCCCAACGCCCTAATCCCGCAAAGGGTGGCTGCAGACAAAACACCCCCAAGTCTCTGTGTCACCCACCATTTGACTGCCCTCCCCCCAGCTCACTACCCCCTCCCAGATAAATAGCCCACACTCTCACTTGCTGACTCTTCAAGTTCCTGGAATCCTGACCCACTTCCTCATAAACATTTGCCTCCAAAATATATATATATATTTTTTTACTTGATTTTACAATTTAGCCACAAGTACACTGAGTCAGTATCCAGACTGAGCTTATCACAGTGTTACAAAGTCTATAATATATTCTGGATTATTATTATTATCATTATTATTATTATTATTATTATTTCCAACAGTATCCTGGAGCTGTTGGGAAGTAATTGTCTGGGTTTTGGTTCTTTGTTTGGCTTCCACCTCATAGAAAACATTAGCTGTACCTTGGCATCAATATGGGAGACGTACGAGGAAACTTTGTGTCATTTGTGCATGTGTTCCCTATCTATCTATATATCTGTCTATCTCTCTGTCCATCTATCTATCTATGTTTCTATCTGTCTATCTATAGCCACTCGCCTTAATCCCATAAGGGGTGGCCACAAACAAATCACCTTTGTTGTCTTGTCCCCTGCCATTTCAATGCCCTCCCTCCAATTCACACCTCCCTGTCTGTCATACACCTCTCAACTCCATTAGGTGTATTAAGGTGATAAGTTTCCAACAGGTTCCAAGTGACGAGCAACTTCCCTCGCCGTGTGGTGCCCTGTGAGCCTCGGCCAGGCCAGCCACCTCCCCCGACCTTCCAAGAATTCCGATTGCCACCGCGCAGCATGCTATTTGTGTCTGACCTTGATGCCTGAGGGAACCAAGGCACTCGAGGTCTAGTGGGCTCAGACTCTCCACCTGCGCCCTCTGTATTCAAGAAGGCCCAAGCACCCCTTCCTTACCAGTTTATTTTTGTATCTGGTATGTTAAGATGTGTATGTTATTTATGCAATCGGTGTAGATGTAATGGTGCTGTAGCAGGGTGCCCTCATGTGGTGGCACTGGTGTGTGAAGCTGCCTGATTTTAGGAACATCCCTCCATTCCCTCCCTCTCGCTTGAATTGGGGTTGGTGGACCATGGATGAAGGGCGGGTTTGGCCTGCACTCTACTGGGTTTACCTTTAGATTAGCCTGGGGTTGCAACTACTCATACTTCTGTTACTACTTTATTACTACTACTACTACTCTACTACTCTACTACTACTCTACTACTACTACTAGTCAGTATAAAAGGTATATGAGTAACAGAAAGCCTCTCTCAGAAGTATGGCATCTGGTGGGTTACGATGCTCCACACCAATGCTCTAAGAAATTTGATTGGCCTTCCACAGCGTGCTCTTTGTATCTGACCTTGATACATGAGTTCCCCTTTAATCCATGTTCTTTACTGATTTATTTTCCATATTACACCTCTTCTCTTTGCAGGTGGTAGGTGGGGGCACTCACCATCCACTCATTCGATATAGTGCTACTCTCAAGTGCCTACCCTTTCCTTTCTTCCTTCCTTCCCTCCTTTTCTGTCTTTCTTTCCTTTATTCTTTCCTCTTCCTTCTGCCTATGGGTGACTCTACACTGAGTGACAAGCCAAATGGTTTCCTGTACACCAGGAAACCATTTACTGTGCTGGGTGGTAACCATATAACCAAATTATGACGCCTGGTGGTTTAGTGGGTAATTAAGGCGCTCCAATCGGATTGAGCCGATGCAGGTTTATATCCAAGGGGTGGTTGGGGTATATTGCTCATGTAATGCCACTCAGGGATGAGTGAGGCTGGTCACTCTCATCTTAAATGTCAGGACCAACTTGCCTACTCCTGGGCCCCTCTGCCCCTCATGGGGCAACACAGGATTGGATTATGGATGGATGAATGAAAATGTTTTAATTTCAGCCTGCCGGGTGGTTCATGTGTAGCACTCCACTAGAAACTCATCTGATGGTAATGTATGTGTTCTGGGGATGGCACAGTCTGCTGGTGTGGGTATAGGGTGTGCAGTGGGAGTAGTGGGTAAATAAATGAGGCAGGGAGGACATTAATAGTGCTGACTGAACCCTCCCCCAGACACACAAGAAATCACCAGGTGGAGTGGAAGAGGAGTGTTATGTATGGGCCACCCTGTCACTTGCATCAATAGCACACAGGAGGATGTTAAGGAATAATATGCAGAATAAACCACTTAACATTCTCTTACAAGTTGTTTTTTTAATCATCATCATCATCATTATTATCAGGACCTCCTATCCCACCCCAGGGCAGGATGAGGAGTAGTAACATCCAGACAGCCTAAATTTGCCCAGTCCAGTTGGCCACACATCCATTCACTCATCACTCAAGCCCCTAGAATCCTGGCCTTATCGGATGCACCAAAAACATTCACCACATTCTGTAGCTTCATATAAATGTATCCGATAGACATTAATGCCATGTTCCCTCTCAAGGAATCCCCATGCTGAGGTTGGCCATGATGCAGCTAATGTTTTCCATGGGCTGTAAGCAAAACCAAGTGCCAGAACCAGCTAGTTACCTCCCAATAATTGATGGAAGCTGTTGGGAAGAAGAAACAAGATGTGTTAAATGATTGGTAATTTTGAGAGAGTTTCAGCTTGGTCCAAGGATGAGATGGTGGGCTGGAGTGAAGAGGTATATGAGAGAGGGGGGTGTGAGCTGGGAGCAGAGCAATGAAATGGCAGGGAACAGGGCGACATGGAGATGATTTGTTTGTAGCCACCCCTTACATGCTTAGGGCGTCTGGCAATAGATAGGTAGATAGCTTCAGCTTGGGCTTTGTCTCTATACAGACAGACGAAAGATTACTGAATGCCTCCTACCTAAAATGGTGATTGTGTGTCTCCTTACTAAGCTTCAAATTTCACTCTCATGGTAGTACCTCCCAGAGTCGTTGGTAGCCACCCATCTACTACATTATCACAGTAGCATTGACACACTTGGCATGAGTAACATACATGAGGATATTAACGTGTAATGAGAACAATGAGTTGCTAAGGAAGAAATGTTAAGAAATCTGCATAGCACTTAGACTAAAACTACCCCTTCATCCCTGTACTGTGAGACGTGTGCACTTAGCTGGTGAAAATTGTTTGTGGGGATGACAGGAATGAAAGTGAAGGGGTAAGGGTAGGGTGGGTGCCCAGTCCTGACACAGTGACCAGTAAATCAATGAAAGTTATATACAAATGAGATGCTGTTGTTCTTATGACCCCAGGCTCATGTGGATGTGAGCTTGGTGGACTGCAGGCTGAAGTTGCCCCCCCTCATGCGGTCCACCATCCTCTTTGTGGGGGGGGAAAGGAGAGGAGTTAAAAGACAGTTGTATAGCCAGGCATTGGAACCACCTAGTCATATTGGTGTCACCACATGAAAGCATCCCTCTGTGGCACCCAAATGAAATGACAGTACTTGCATTACTACAGTACCATCCATCCATCATCCTGTCCAGTCTTGCCTCATCAGGACCATAGGGGCCTGAGGATGGGCTTCGTATTCCAGACTTTTAAGGCAAAAGTATCAAGTTGCTGGCCCCTGAGTGGCATTACATGAGCAGTTAGGCAAGCAATAAAACTTTTGTGACTTTAACTCACAGAGAACCAATATTGTATTTTTTGCCACAGTAAATGCTTGCTAGCATGAGTTTGCGCTTTATACTACACTAACCCATACAAGTTGCCCCACTGGATGCAGGTGAGTGTGGGAAAGAATTTTGTGGGTTAGAGTGGTGCAGAACTCTCACCTACACCAGAATGTAGTTGCTATGGATGTGGCCTTACGTTTGTACAGAGAGGACATCATACAAGTCAGAGAAATCACGGGCTTTTTTCCAGCTTTCCAAATAACTTATCACATGTGTTAATGTTGGTTGTACACTCGCTTTAAGTATCTGGAACCAGATGGTGGATGGTTTCACAATGAGCATTGTTGCTTTGCACATTCTTTCCTCAGACAGATATTTCAAAATTGATAGTGTATTTCATATGATGTATAAAGTTCATTCTTTCTGCTGTATTATTGTTGTTATCCTTGTGGGCTGAGGTTCATCTGCAACAAGAGCCCAGTGGACTGCAGCCAGCAGTTGCCCTTCACTTTCAGTCCACCAGTCTCCATTTACAGGGATGGGGGGGATTTGATGGACATTTGTTCAACTGGGCAGTGGAGCTACCCACTCATATCAGTGCCACCACATGAAGGTGTCCCTCTGCAGCACATGCACAAGCCCTGTACAGATGCATCATCAGAGGAGCACACAGTATGTCTCCTCTGGCCAGAGTTAATTCAGTATGTTTGTATATAAAATGAGATGGCCCCTAAATAGCACCTCACTACAGACACCCCTGGAGGCATTGGTGTGTTCCTGGGATGGCTCAGCTTGCTGGTGTGGGCATGATTTGGCTTTGGGAGTACGAGATGATTAATTAATGCTGTGTAGACATTGATAACTTTGACCGAGCTCAGAGCATCAATGTATGGACCACCTTGTATAAGTGAAGTGGAAACTGTAACATTCCAAGTATGAATGATTGTTTTAGGAACTGGAGATGGTAGAGAGAGATGCATTTATGCTGTGGTACTGATTTAACCAAGTGGCTTCACTGCTTAGTTTTATGCCCTACAAGTTCTTTATAATTCCCAGACAGGAGGATGGTGGACTGCTGAAAAAGTACTGCTTACAATCCACTGGGTTCACATTCATATGAGCCTGGGTCTGCAACAACATCAACTCAGTTATGAGTTAGTGGTAATGAACAAAGAGGGAGTTGGACCGAGAAGTTACCATCAGAATGAGCAAGTGTAATGCAACAATGATGGAAATAGAATGTATAGCCATTGATCAAGTTGTTGTAGTGGCCCCAGGCTTATATGGATGTAAACCCAGTGGACTGCAGGCTGTAGTTGTCCTTCTGGAGACCACCGTCCTTCCTGTAGGGGAGAGGAAGTAGTTGAGGGATGTTTACATAACCAGGCATTGAGCTACTGGGCTACATCAGTCCCACCACATGAAGGCCTCTCTCCAGCACCATAACTGCATATAAAGTTGTTAATGTAAAAAGATAGAGATAATTTAACACCCTGAATCCTGGTGATGTCCGTGTTAGTTTGTTCTTGCTGTTGCCACATGGTTATGAGGTGTATTATGAGTGGCATAGGAGTCTTCATGGCACTGTTTTCTTTGTACTTTATCATGTCTTACAGCTTGATAGTCAGTTATAATATTCATTTATTTTTACTATCTACCTAGTTGCCTTGGTAACTCACAAGAGGGAAAAGAGGTGTAATAGACAAAGCATATCACCGAGGATGAAATGTTAACCAACTCTCCCTGGCATCTATAGTCCTTTCACTCCAACTTGGCCCGGATTCTCGTCTTTGCATCTTGTCTCACACAGGTCAGTGATTGAAAAAGACACAGCTACTCACGGCTTTAAATCCTTTGCACATGACACCTAGCATCATAATCTAGTGTCAGTTTCTTATCACTGCTCGGTGTTCAAAATGGAGGGTCAAAATTCTGGGCCAAGTTAGTGTGAAGAAGGGTATGGTATTACAGTCCTATATCTGATCCAGGAATGGTGTCCCGTGTCATAGCAGGTCATGGAGGCTGTGGATACGTAAGCCTCAAATCTCAGAGTGGGATTCAGACCTGAGATTTGGTACGATGGATTTCTGAAGTTCATGACGGTTTGGCCATGTGGAGAGAATGGAGAGCAAGAGACTGATGAGGAGAGTGTATGTGAGTGAGGTGGAGGGGGGAGAGGGAGGGGGAGGCCAAGGATGAGATGGAGGGATGGAGTTGAGAGGTATATGAGAGAGGAGGATGTGAGCTGCGAGCAGGGCAATGAAATGGCGGGGAACAGGGTGACATGGAGGCGATTTGTTTGTGGCCACCTCGTATGGGATTAAGGCGTCTGGCAATAGATAGATAGATAGATGATGGTGATGGAATGTATTTGGCCTTCATGTATGGTTGCTGTCTGCGTTTTGAAGTACAGGATGCAGGCTAACCGTATCTAATAACCACTGGCATTCCTGTGTGATTTTTAGGCTTGAGGATATGACTCTAACCTCGAGGTCAAAAAGTTGAAGCTGAATAAGATCGTGTAGAGATGGAAGGAAATTTTAAAAGGTATGTCCGAACTCCATGGGTTTAGGGATCACCATATTGCTTGGAAATTAATAAGACAAGGCTATCTACACAATTCTTATCTTGAGTTATTATTATTATTATTATTATTATATTATTATTATTATTATTATTATTATTATTATTATTATTATCATCATCCATCCATCCATCATCCAATCCAGTGTTGCCCAATGAGGAGTGTTATTATTATTATTATTATTATTATTATTATTATTACAAATACTATTATTATTATTATTATTATTACAGTAATAGTAGTTGTTTTTGTAGTAGTAGCAATTCAGTACAAACTCAAATCCAAAAAATCCAGTTTCATAAAATCTTTATTCTTTTCAAAATATGATTTGTTGTTGTCACTCATTACTCTCTCTCTCTCTCTCTCTCTCTCTCTCTCTCTCTCTCTCTCTCTCTCTCTCTCTGACTTTGCTTTAAGGTATTTATTTACATATTTTTTAATAATTGGTTATTATTATTATTATGAACCAGGATTCCAGGGGCTTGAATGATGAATGAATGGAAGTGTGGCTCATTGGACTGAGCAAACTTAGGGTGGGAAAGGAGGTCTGGATGATGATGATGAGAAGGAGGAGGATAATGATGATAATGATGATGATGGTGAATAATGATGATGATGATGATGTACCAGAATATTCCGTTTTTCATAAAGCCTTTAGACCAGATTATTTTGGGTTTGAGAGGCTGTACTGTTGTAGTGGTAGTGTCATAATTGTTGTTATTATTATTGTTATTAGTAGTATTCATTCTCATTGTCATTATTATTATTATTATTATTACTTTATTATTTTTTTATTATTTTCTGAATGATCCCATGTCTTTATAATGAATTGTTAGTATTAGTCTTATTTTTATTATTCCTGCTACACTACTGTTATTATTATTATTATTATTATTATTATTATTATCATTATTATTATTATTATGAATGATCCCATGCCTTTAAAATTACTGTTAATAATATTACTCATTATTATTATTATTATTATCCCTGTTACTTTATTATTATTATTATTATTATTATTATTATTATTATTATTTTACTGTTATTATTATTATAAACCTGACCCCAGTTGTCTGCAGTGGCTACCCTTCATCTCATCGGGGCATTTTGTAAGGAGATGCACCCGTAACCTTCCCTCTCCGTGAAAACAATAAAAGTTAGGTGGAAATCATCCATGTTTCAAAACCCCAGTGATTTATTTATTTATTTATTTATTTTTTCAACAGCGTCAAGTATGTCTCCAGTCTTTCTCTCCTTACTGTCCTCTTCTGCTCTTCTCTCCAGTGTCTGTTCTTGATATTAACATGTTCTTATCTATCTGTCTATAGCCTGATGCAATAATCCCGTAACGGGTGGCTCTTTTGTCTTGAGTCAGTTGTTTTATGGGGAGGGGCACTAACCCTCCACCAACCCACTTGTTGATACATAGGGAATACGTATGGGTTGGTTACATGGTTACCACCCAACGTTGTAAATGGTTTCCTGGCTTACAGAAACCATTAGGCTTGTCACTCGTTGTAAAGCCACCTGAAAAGTAAAAAGAGCAATAAAAATTGACAGGAAAGATAAGAGAAAGAGGAAGACAGGAGGGCAGACACAGGAAAAAGAATAATGAAGGTGAAGAAAGAATTAGGCAGCACTTCACCCAGTGTGTGAATGATGGTTGCCAGCTCCTATTGCTTGCCTTTTCCCCCCCCCCTCTACTCCTACAGTGCTATATTGCTTTATTGTGGCTTGGTGGTAATTTTTCCTTACTCCTTCCTTCCCAACCTATGGAGACAAAGTGTTGCCCCTTGTCACTACCATGTAGAGTTTGTTGTTAATTGCAGCACTGCGAGAAATACACTGGTTTGGCCATGTGGAGAGTGAAGCTAATGAGGAGAGTGTATGTGAGTGAGGTGGAGGGGGAAACCAAGGATGAGATGGAGGGTTGGAGTGGAGAGGTATATGAGAGGGGGGGGTGTAAGCTGGGAGGAGGGCAGCAAAATGACAGGGGACAGGGTGACACGGAGGTGATTTGTCTGTGGCCACCCCCTATGGGATTAAGGCATCTGGCAATGGATAGATAGGTAGATAGTTGCGTTACCTTATCCTGAACCAGAGTTTTGTCCTTTTGCAGCCTGTCCCTCATGACTCAGTGGCAGAATAAGACAATACTGTGGCTCTACATCCTTTCCACAGCAAGGGAGAGAAATGGCAGTTTTAGGTGAGGCAGGTAAGATACATGGAGTGGCCAAGTTAATTTCCCTTAGGTGTGGCGAGGAAGACCAAGTTAGAAGCAGGTGAACAGATCTTGAATTTGGCTCTCTTTTGTATTTTATTTTTTTTTAAGGAACGGTTTGTGGGCTCCTGGCCTTGGGTTCCTTTGTGCATAAAAAAAAGAAAAAAAAAAGGATCTATTGTGCTCTTTAGATGAAGGGATTATGTTTTCTGACATGAGTGGAGTTCATCAGTGGTAGTAGTAGTCGTAGTGGTAGTAGTAGTAATAGTAGTACCAGCCCAGGTTCATCAGAAACGTATTATCCAGTTGCCCTCGTCCTGTGGCTGGAGGGCAGGGCTGTGTGGAGGTGATTTGTTTGTGGCCACCCCTTACGGGATACAAGTAGATAGGTAGAGAGTGACTAAGGTCTAGTTTTTGGCCAACTTGGGAGGTGTTTTATTCCTTATGCCTCTTCCTTGACCCATTTAGCCTGGGGAACGTGTGTGTGTGTTCTTACCTAATTGTTCTTACCTAATTGTATCTTTACAGGAATGAGTCAAGCTCGTACTGTCCCGTGTCTTAAACCATATTTATCGTACATATCCTTAAATTTGTGAATTGTTTTGGCACACACTATTTCATTCAGTAGTGCATTCCATTGATCAATTGCTGTGTGTGTGTGTGTGTGTGTGTGTGTGTGTGTGTGTATGTGTGTGCTGAGGTGTGGCAGTGTAATGATGATGATGAGGAGGAGGAGGAGGAAAAGGATGGCTCCCTGTTTCTTGTAACAAACTAATAAAACGACCTTCTTCATTGTTACTAATAGAACCAATACTCCTTTAATATAACTAATAACACATACCCCATTACAGTGACTAATAAAACTGATAGGCATGTGGGTTAATGAATCACGTAAGGTTTTGGAAATGCGATATATATATATATATATATATATATATATATATATATATATATATATATATATATATATATATATATATATATATATATATATATTATAAAGCATACAGATACTGTCTGCAGTAAAGAAGTTAGTTTTGAGTCAGAATAAACATAATGGCTTAAACTTACAAATGTGCTTCCAGTCAACTCCTCAGTCAATCAGTCATTCATCCAGATCATAAATCAGTGCAGTTACTCATCTCATGCTGGTCACGGTACAGCTGTAATGTTTTTAATGAGTCGGAAGCTGAGCCAAGTGCCAGAACCAGCCAATTACCTCCCAGCAGTTGCCTAAAGCTGCTGGGAAGGAAGATATATGAGATGTGTAATGTGAGTGTCAGCTTGGAGTCTGTGTACGTGTGGCTGTGTACGTGTGATTGTGTACGTGTGCCTGTGTACGTGTGCCTGTGTACGTGTGCCTGTGTACTTGTGGATGTGTACTTGTGGCCCAGATTTTTGGCTTCTTGCAGTGTCTCATTAAATCCCCTCTTCTTACTGTCTCCCTTCAACCCCCCCCTCTCTCTCTCTCTCTCTCTCTCTCTCTCTCTCTCTCTCTCTCTCTCTCTCTCTCTTCGCCGAACTGTTGTAACCATTCATTAACTCTCCTCCTCTTACTGTCTTCCTTCAACCTTTCTCTTCGCCGCACTGTTGTATCTTTATTCCTTTTCTAGCACTGCATCAATGCCCACTGCTCCTCTGAACTGTCTGCTTGCATCCCTCTACCTTTACGGCGGGCACGTAGCACGGGTCTCTCTCTTGTTTTATGTCCAGCTCTTTCTGATGCCCCCAGCCCTTCATGTAGGCAATAGCGCCACTCTGGAACTGTCTTCTTCTGTCTTTATTTCCTTCTGCCTATGACCTCCAGTGTAGGAAGGTAGGTAGGTCAGTAGGTGGTGAGGTTGGTAGATGGGCAGGTAGGTAGGTAGGTCAGTCGGTGGGGAGGTAGGTAGGAGGGGAGGAGGTAAGTTAACCAATACTCCCAGTCCTTCATGTATGCAACAGGTCAGCTCCGGAAATGTCTTCCTCCGTCTGTATTTCCCTCTGCCTATGACCTCCAGTCTTTTAAGACAACATGTATCCACATCATAGCACTTCACCGTGACTATCATCCTTATATTCATACTTGGCTCAAACTTATCATCTGTCTTTCTTGAAAACCGAGTTCCAACTAATACATTAACATTAGATTACGCTAGTCACGAACAAGTGCTGTGGATGGATGTAGAGCCGCAACGTTCCAGTCATTCTAGCCAGGGGTTAACACTAGAATATGATCCTAGTCACGAGGAAGTGCTATAGAGAGGATATAGAGTTATAGCATTGGTTTTTGTGCCAGTCGTCTGTGTGAGATAAGCTGAAAAGGCGGGCAAATATTGACCAAGTTATAGAGAAAAGATTATAGTGTTTACATACAACCATTATGGAACTATTATTATTATTATTATTATGATGATGATGATGCTTATTATTATTATGATGATGATGATAATGATATGCATAACACCTTCAACACCTGCACAATACCACAGTCCACCACAGTGACCCGTGTGATGTCACTGTGGTTGGCTGACCAGTAGGGTCGGGGTTGCACCAAGTAACCTTGACAGTCCCTGGTGGTGATGCCAAACTGGGCAGCCGTGGCAGCACCACACCCCCACCACCACCACACGCCCCCAGCCCCGCCTGACGCCCGATACTGCCCACCACTGATGTCCATTATCCCTGCCCCTCCTTCCCCTCCCTTCCCTTCGTAGTCCCCACCCATCACACACTCCCCCGGCCCGCCCTTGTACCCCACGCAGTGTAACTTAGTGTTGAGGTACGAGACGCCGGTCTGGCCGGTACACAGCAGCCTAAACTGCCTCGCCTCAGCCGTGTTGGGACAGCCGGATGTGGACCCGCCCTCTTGTTGACCCCCTCCAGGCCAGGTCTAGGAGGACCAGGGTGGAGGAGGGGTCCATGGCCCCCACCACCTCACTCACCTGCACAACACAACAACGTCAGTCACGGAGGCAGAGACAGGAAGGAAGATATCCACACAAAAAGCTGGAGGCAAGGAGAGGAGGGAGGGAGGAAAGAATGGTGAGCAAATGAAGTGGAGGAGAGGAGGAGGCCGCCATGGCAAGGTTAGAGCATGTGGCA
>NC_136956.1:450974-453474 GCF_032717465.1 Coenobita brevimanus
GGAGTCAAAGGCTTTTCATCTCTCTCTCTCTCTCTCTCTCTCTCTCTCTCTCTCTCTCTCTCTCTCTCTCTCTCTCTCTCTCTCTCTTCGCCGCACTGTTGCATCTTTATCTCTTTTCTATCGCTACTTCAATGGTCACTGCTCCTCTTACTGGCTCCCTTCAACCTCTGTCTCTTCGCCGCACTGTTGCATCTTTATCTCTTTTCTATCGCTACTTCAATGGTCACTGCTCCTCTGAACTGTCTGCTTGCATCCCTCCCCCGTTACGACGGGTACGTAGCACCCGTCTAGCAGCAAACTCTCATCCCTTTTCTGTCCAGCTCTCTAATGCAAGAGTTAACTGATACTCCCAGTCCTTCATCTATGCAACAGGTCAACTCTGGAACTGTCTCCCTCTGTCTGTATTTCCCTCTGCCTATGACCTCCAGTGTAGGTAAGTAGGTAGGTAGGTAGGTGGGTGGGCAGGAAGGTAGTACGGTAGGTTGGTCAGTTGTTGGGAAGGTGGGTAGGTAGGAGGATGGGCAGGTAGGTAGGCAGATAGGTAGGTAGGTAGTTAGGTAGGTAGGTAGGCAGGTAAATAGGTAGGTTGGTGGGTAGGTAGGTAGGTAGGGAGGGAGGAGGTAAGTCAACCAATACTCCCAGTCCATCATGTATGCAACAGGTCAACTCTGGAACTGTCTCTGTCTGTATTTCCCTCTACCTATGACCTCCAGCCTTTTAAAACGCGGTGTGTCCAGGCATCTCAAAAGGAACGAATCTTGGTTTCCTTTCCTTTGTATCTCGGTAAGGGCAACTCAGAGGGGTCAGCCTTTGGTTCTTTCTTTGCATAAAAAAAAGAATAACATTTTTTTTTTTTTTTTAGTTTTTTTGGAAGGCTGGGAGAGAAAATTAAAGCGAGAAAGAAAAGGGGAGAGAAAGGTAAGTTCGCTCAAATCTAGCGCTTTCCCTTCCAAGTTTAGCGAATTTTGTGAAGATGCATTTGGCAACGCTAGGTTCAGTCTCGCTCTGACGCCCCTTCATACCAGACGACTGCATTCTCTTCCCTTCTCACTCCCTCACTCGTGCGGTAAGTGTGGTGAGGTGTGGTGTGGTGTGGCGTGGTTGGGTGTAGCGTGGGGTGGTGTGCTGTGGTGGTATGGTGTGGTGTGCGGGGTAGTGTGGTTGTGTTGTGTGGTATGGTGTGGTGGTATGGTGTGGTGTGGTGTACAGTGGTGTGGTGTGACGGGTATGACGTGGCACGGTATGGTATGGTATGGTGTAGTGTGGTGTGGTGTGATGTGTGGCATAGTGTGGTGTGATGTGGTGTGTGGTATGGTGTGGTATGGTGTGGTATGGTGTGATATTGTGTAGTGTGGTAGGTGTGGTGTGGTAAATTGATTTGGTATGGTATGGCATGGTGTGGTGTGATATGGTGTAGTGTAGTAGTGGTATGGTATAGGTATTTTATAGTGTGGTGTGGTGTAGAGTGGTGTGGTGTGGTGTAGTGTGTGATGTAATGCAGCGATGTGTGGTGTGGTGTGGCGTGGTATGGTATGATAGTGTGGTATGGTATGGTGTGGTGGTGTGGTGTGGTGTGGCATATTGTGATATGGTATGGCATGGTGTGGTGTGGTGTGTGGCGTGGTGAGGTGAAATATGGTGAAGTGAGGTGTGGTGTGGTGTGATGTGGCGACGTGTGATGTGGTGTGATGTGATGTGGTGTGGTGTGGCGTGGTGTGGTTTGGTGTGGTGTGATGAGCTGTGGTGTGGCGTGGCATGGTGTGATGAGCTATGGCGTGATGAGCTGTGGTGTGGTGTGACGTGGCGTGGTGTGGCGTGGAGTGGTGTGGTGGTGGTGGTGGTGGTGGCAGTGTGGTATTGATTGGTATGGTAGTCTAGTCAGATCTGTCGTGGGGGTGTGGTGGTGTCTGGGGCGGTGTCGTGGCTGGTGTGGTGGTGTGGTGTGGTATTAGATGGTGTGGCGCTGGTGTGGTGTGCTGTGGTATTGTGGTATTGATTAGTGTCTTGGCCAGGCGTCATCTGGTGTGGTGGTGTGAGCTGCGGTATTAAACATATGGTGTGGAAGTGTGGAGGGTTAGGTGGTGTGGTTGTGTGGTGTGGTGGTGTAGGATGATGTAGTGTGGTGTGGTGTGGTGTGGTGGTGGAGGATGATGCAGTGTAGTATGGATTGGTGTGGTGTGGTGTGATGTGGTGTCGTGGTGTAGGATGATGTAGTGTAGTGTAGTGTGGTGTGATGTGATGTGGTGTGGTGGTGTAGGAGTATGCAGTGTAGTGTGGTGTGGTGTGGTGTGGTGTGGTGTGGTGGTGTAGGATGATGCAGTGTAGTGTGGTGTGATGTGGTGTGGTGTGGTGGTGTAGGATGATGCAGTGTAGTGTGGTGTGATGTGGTGTAGTGTGGTGTGTGGTGTGGTGTGGTGTGGTGTGGTCTAGTGTTTCATGGTGTAATGTGGTGGGTGTGGTGTGGTGTAATGTGGTGGGTGTTAGTGTGGTGTGGTGTGGT
>NC_136956.1:458474-465974 GCF_032717465.1 Coenobita brevimanus
ATACAAACGCCTCTGTATTTTGTAAAAGAGTAACTTATTCTGATCAAAGGCCACGCAGCTACACCCACCAATATCCAACGACTAAGTGTATATAAGTGTATTGGCTGAAGAATGTGTGTTATTTCAATGCCATGCAATTTCTCTCTCTCTCTCTCTCTCTCTCTTTTGTTGTATAAACACTCTTTACCTTTTACAACAATATTTTTTCATTTCAGTTCTCTCTCTCTCTCTCTCTCTCTCTCTCTCTCTCTCTCTCTCTCTCTCTCTCTCTCTCTCTCTCTCTCTCTCTCTCTCTCTCTCTCTCTCTCTCTCTCTCTCTCTTCTACTACTACTACTACTACTACTACCACCATTACTACCTCTCTCTCTCTCTCTCTCTCTCTCTCTCTCTCTCTCTCTCTCAACCTCAACACGTCCGCAAGTGATCGGTCGGTTGCGCATTCGTCCTTGTGTGCGCAATCTTGAGACCTGGGTTCGACTGGGCCTGTGAGTTATTTAAATTGAATGCTAGGACTGAGTCTCCTTGGTTACTAGTCAGAAATATACCTCAGCCTGACTACACTTGGCCATTAACTGACCTGAAAAGGGGTTAGGGATCTTGGATAGGGGAAAATGATTTGAATTATGTGTGCTTGCGTATTGGTTTACACACACACACACACACACACACACACACACACACACACACACACACACACACTCTCTCTCTCTCTCTCTCTCTCTCATCATCACTCCTAGTACTTAGTCAGCATGGAAATGAATACTTTTGGCTGTCACTCTCCCTCGAAGTCGGTCTGGTCCTTTGATGAAGAGAGAGAGAGAGAGAGAGAGAGAGAGAGAGAGGATTCATCATATCATCATCATCATCATCATCATCATCATCATTATTATCACCATCACCATATTATTATTATTATTATTATTATTATTATTATTATTATTATCATTAAACCAGCACGATAGATAGAGAGATGGATAGGTAGACTGGTAGATAGACTGAGATAGATAGGTAATTAGATATAGATAAATGGATAGATAGACAGATAGATAGACAGACGGATCCCGATAGATAGGTAGATAGATAGATAGATTGATTGATGGATAGAAGAATCGAGATAGATAGATAGATAGATAGTGATAGATTGGTAGATAGACAAATAGATGGATATAGTGACAGATAGATAGATAGATAGATAGATAGTGATTGGTAGATAGACAAATAGATGGATAGACAGATAGATATAGAAAGATACACAGATAGATAGATAGATAGTGATAGATTGGTAGATAGACAAAAAGATGGATAGATATAGTGAGAGATAGATAGACTGATTGGTAGATAGACAAATAGATGGATAGACAGATAGATATAGATAGAAAGATACACAGATAGATAGATAGATAGTGATAGATTGGTAGATAGACAAATAGATGGATATAGTGACAGATAGATAGATAGATAGATAGTGATTGGTAGACAAATAGATGGATAGACAGATAGATAGATAGATAGAAAGATACACAGATAGATAGATAGATAGTGATAGGTTGGTAGATAGACAAAAAGATGGATAGATATAGTGAGAGATAGATAGACAGTGATTGGTAGATAGACAAATAGATGGATAGACAGATAGACAGATAGAAAGATACAGATAGATAGATAGATAGTGATAGATTGGTAGATAGACAAATAGATGGATAGACAGTGATAGATAGAAAGATACACAGATAGATAGATAGTGATAGATTGGTAGATAGACAAATAGATGGATATAGTGACAGATAGATAGATAGATAGACAGATAGGTAGACGGGCAGACAGACACCCTTTTTTGAGGAAAGGATTAAATGAGAAAAACAGAAATAATGTAACTAATATTCGACAGCTTAAATGAATGCGGATGAAAGATAACTGATAAAAATAACGATAAATTAATCAGTAAATTTGATGGAATGCGGGAAGGTGATAAGAGATAGGAAGCGTTGCATGCAGGTGTTTATGTACGAGTATAAGTGACAGGATAAGGTCAGGTATAGATGATGTAACGCTGTGCGGGGCGACTGGGCCCGGAAAAGGATCCAAGCGTGTTTGTTTTATTGGTCGTATTTATTAATGACAGGGTGACGTGGAGGCGATTTGTTTGTGGCCACCCCGTACGGGATTGAGGCGTCTGGCAATAGATAGATAGACTGGTCTTCTCTACCTGTTTATATTCCGTGAAAAGTGAGGAAGGGGGTATAAGATGGAGGAAGGGCTGTGAAATGGACAGGGCAACATGGAGGCGATTTGTTTGTGGCCACCCCTTACGTCTTACTGATAAATGAGAGGAAAAATGCGAGTATAAAAGTCATGACGAGGGCTGTCTTGGCGGGAAAGGGGATCCGAGACCTCTCTCTCTCTCACCCACCTGCTGAGATATATAATTAGTACAGGTGGCAGGTATCGTAGTCTGTTTGCTCTCTCTCTCTCTCTCTCTCTCTCTCTCTCTCTCTCTCTCTCTCTCTCTCTCTCTCTCTCTCTCTAAACTTCATGTCGCTTATAAAAAGGATTGATTTGGCAGAGAAAGGGATCTAAGCATACTTTAAAAATGGTAATCTATAAGTGACAGAAAAAGTATAAGTTTCGTGACTCTGATAACGAGGATTGACGTGTTTTAAGTAATTGGATTCTTCTCTTTTTTTTTAGTTTTTACGATAAACGAAGCTCTGTACTGATTTTTATTGGTGTTATTGTTATTGTTATTATTATTATTAGTTATTATTATTATTAGTATTAGTATTAGTAGTAGTAGTAATAGTCGTAGCAATATCATTATTCCTAGCCTACTGTTATTATTATTGTTATTATTATTACTATTATTATTAGTAGTAGTAGTAGTAGTAGCAGTAGTAGTAGTAGTAATGGTAGTATCATCATCATCACAGTCATCATCATCACCACCACCACCACCATCTCTCTACACACCGCCACACACCCCCTCTCCTTATCATTCGTTATCATCCCTTATCATTTATTGTTCGTTATTGTATGGGAAGGACTGGCAACGGAGAAGGAAAGGATAGCACTTACCATATTTATTTTATTATTCATTTTCGTTACTATGAATATTTTTAGATACAGCGTGAGGTATTCCTTTTTGTGACTCATTTTTTTTTATAAAGACTGCGAGCACTGTTTTCTAAGAGAGAGAGAGAGAGAGAAAGCTTATCCCTTTAAGTCTGTCTCTCGTGTCTGCAGGTTTTAAATTAATGGGAGTACCGTAACAATTCTTTCTCTGCGACTTATCCAGCACATTTAGCGGAATATTTAGAGGAATATTTAGAGGAATATTTAGGGGAATATTTAGAGGGATATTTAGAGGAATATAAATGCCCCAGACGGCAATGGTAAGGTGTACTATGCTGAATAAATCGCTATGACACAAGCGCTACTACGCCTCCTATGTAGTAAGGCCCACTTTTTTTTTTTTTTTTTTTTTAGTATTGTTAACTTTGATTCTCTCTCTCTCTCTCTCTCTCTCTCTCTCTCTCTCTCTCTCTCTCTCTCTCTCTCTCCTGTATATATATTAATATATATGCTTTATATTTATTTATCTATATACTGTATATATATTTCTCTATATATATTGTACACACAAAGACACACACATATATATACTGTATGTATATATATATATATTTATTTCTGGGAATATTCAGGTGGAGACTTCTTCAGGATAATAGGTGACTCAGATCCAGGGCTCTCACTTTTTAAGGAAATTTCCTCAGATAGGGAAATTTGGAGCCATCTGAGGAAAAGTTTAAGGAAATGACATTTCTGAGGAAATTGAGAACAAAATGGGTGGAAAATCTGAGGAAATTATACATTTGTCTAAGGAAATTGAAAACATAAAAAATGTGATGCTTAAGAACTCGAATTAAGCTTATCACAACTGCCACAGACACAATACAAAACTCTGTTTTATGCAAGGACCTTCAAAGAGTAAAGGAGTTCAAAATAAGCTGCCGGGCATTTCTTCTAGAATTCATTGACCAAATAAGAACCCGGTTTGACACAAGAGCCTTTAAAATCCTATCATTTCTGGAACCGAAGAATGCTCTAAATCTGAAGCCCAACAGTCTGAGGGAGGTGTTTCAAGCTTTTCCATATCTGTCTGATATATGTGACAAGGAGAGTGCAGATCTTGAATGGAGAAAACTGGCTATAGAGGGACTTTTCAGTGAAGTACAAGATGTGTCAGAGTTTTGAAAGCAACAGTTTTCTTTAAAAGATGTCGATGGTAGTCCAAAGTACCCAAATCTATGCAAAGTAGTTGGTTGTGTCCTTGCTCCTCCTCACTCAAATGCAGCTGTTGAGCGTGCGTTCAGTCAGGTTAGTCTCATAAAGACTGCCATGAGAAACTCACTGAAATCTGCCAGCCTTGTCAGTCTGCTTCATGTTAAAAATGGATTACATACAGCCGGAATTTCAGCCCATCAATTAAAAATGGATGAAAATCTTAAAGCAGCTCTTTCAAATGTTGACCATGATGCTACTGATGTTGAATACCAAGACGTTCTTAGAGACAGGTATCAAAAGTAAGAAGCTGCAATGTAAAAAAAAAAAAAAAAAAAAATCTTTGTTCTATAATTCTATTATCCAAACCAGAATGAATATTTTCACAACCTAGTTAATATGTCCAAAGTCTGGCTATACTCTATATTATTTGATTTGCAGTAACAAATGCACTTTAGCAATAGTAATGCAGCTGCTGTGTAATGCCATTTTAGTTGCTACCTTGTCACAAATATTGATCAAAGCTTTTACTAGCTTGCTTAATAGAATGTTCTGTCCCATGTGGTGAATATCTTTGCATTATGGTTTATTTTGTTCTATGCTATTTAGAGTCTTGAAATCTTCTACATATGTAGTAGAGATTTTTGCATCCTGATGGGTTCTGCTTTTTATGTTAACAGCTTATAAAATAATCTATTTGCATGGTGGTTAGAACTTATAAAACAATCTGTTTGCATGGTGGTTATTTGTGCACTGTGGACTCTATTCTTTGGTATTAAATTTAAGAGCCTATCAAATCTTCTTTTATTTCTACAAAGGATTTTTCTTTTTCTTTTTTGGATCGGTGAGAACTCATAATATGAGTTTTTATAAAAATAAAAAATCACCCAATTAGTCATATATATATTCTTAAAAGTTCTATAGCATTATAAATAAAGCAATTTCCACTAGTAAGTCAGTTTTGCTGTAAAATTTAAGTTATAAACCTTTAAATTCATAATTTGCAGGTCTGAGGAAATTTATCTGTATCTGAGGAAATTTTGTCAGTGTTCTAAGGAAATCTCACAAAGCGATAGTGAGAGCCCAGCTCAGATCCATGTCAATGCGGATGTGGTATTAATACGCACTTAGTTACAGTAAGTGGTGTGCGTCTCGTCCCGATCCCGTCCGGTACAAGTGATAATGCACAGCGTCGTGCAGCCTTGACGCGCTGGTGTTCAGTTGAGTGGCGGCCTTGCACTGGGGAGGGTGGCCAAGCACGCTACGCCTGATTTTACTGTTTACTTTGCTGTTTGCCTGTAGTGTCGCTGTTTATGCCCTGCTAAGGTAAGGGGATCATCTTTGGTCACTATTAATTACTTCAGGTCATAGTTGCAGAGTAGATTTCGTGCCAAGCAGTGTTTAGGGGGCGTTCACGTGATGGGCACTGCGGTATCGTACGTCTGGCCCTAAATCATTACGCATCTTTCATTTTTTTGTTAACTTCGTTGCTGTGGGTCTGGGGAGGCAAGATGATGATTGTTTTTGCCTTACTCATAAGTGTAAGCCATAGAATTTGGGTGCATTTTGTGTGTTTAGCAATCTATTTCCTTTTATTCGGTGTTTAAAGCATTGCAACCCATTATATCGTGACTTTGGTTGCTAAATTATTACGCGTCTTCAGCATTTTCTCGCTTACTTCGCTAGTTCTGCTTTGTGGAGATGGTTATGAAGATGTTTGTGTTCATGCTCATAGGCGATCTCTCTCTCTCTCTCTCTCTCTCTCTCTCTGTGTAGGAAGATCAAAACATATATTGGAGAGGCGTAATGGCGTAACATGTAACATATCTATCTATCTATCTATTGCCAGACGCCATAATCCCGTAAGGGGTGGCCATTTGTCTTTGAGTTATTTATTTTACGGGGAGGGGCACTAACCCTCCACCAACCCACTTGTTGACACGTAGGGAACACGTATGGCTTGGTCATATGGTTACCACTCAGCGTTGTAAATGGTTTCCTGGCTTGCGTAACGGAATCAGACCTGTCTATATGGTCTTGCCAGGATCATTTATTTGAATTATTGGTTATATATCACGTTTCTCTTTTTGACATGTTCTTTTCGTCATTTCTGGGGCATATATATATTTTTATATTCGGTGAGAAGGGAGTGATTTCTATATAACTGAGATCATATGGATTTTTTTTTCGGTGATTGACGTTTCGATTTGAGAGAGAGAGAGAGAGAGAGAGAGAGAGAGATCCAGTATAGGCTATGTTTGGGAGACTACATGTTTGAGAGAGAGAGAGAGAGAGTATATGTTTGGGAGACAGAGAGAGAGAGAGAGAGAGAGAGATTCAGTATATGTTTGGGAGACTGCATGTTTGAGAGAGAGAGAGAGAGAGAGAGAGAGAGAGAGATTCAGTATATGTTTGGGAGACTGCATGTTTGAGAGAGAGAGAGAGAGAGAGAGAGAGAGAGAGAGAGAGAGAGAGATTCAGTATAGTTTGGGAGACTGAATGTTTGAGAGAGAGAGAGAGAGAGAGATTCAGTATATGTTTGGGAGACTGTTTGAGAGAGAGAGAGAGAGAGAGAGAGATTCAGTATAGTTTGGGAGACTGTTTGAGAGAGAGAGAGAGAGAGAGAGAGATTCAGTATAGTTTGGGAGACTGTTTGAGAGAGAGAGAGAGAGAGAGAGAGAGAGAGAGATTCAGTATAGTTTGGGAGACTGTTTGAGAGAGAGAGAGAGAGAGAGAGAGAGAGATTCAGTATATGTTTGGGAGACTGAATGATTGAGAGAGAGAGAGAGAGAGAGAGAGATTCAGTATATGTTTGGGAGACTGAATGATTGAGAGAGAGAGAGAGAGTGTTTACAAAATGCCACTCAGATACACCAATGCAACGAACAATCAGAATATTATCAGTACATTGCCTGATAGTGCTGTGGCCTTGGTAGCTGACATGGGGTTGTGGTAGTAGTTGTGGTGGTAGTAGTAGGTATAGTAATAGTAGTGGTAGTAGTTGTTATTGTAGTAGTAGTACGATGCCTGATAGTGCTGTGGCCTTGGTAGCTGACATGGGGTTGTGGTAGTAGTTGTGGTGGTAGTAGTAGGTATAGTAATAGTAGTGGTAGTAGTTGTTATTGTAGTAGTAGTAGTAGTAGTAGCAGTAGTACGATGCCTGATAGTGCTGTGGCCTTGGTAGCTGACATGGGGTTGTGGTAGTAGTTGTGGTGGTAGTA
>NC_136956.1:470974-523474 GCF_032717465.1 Coenobita brevimanus
CAGACGGTGGAATGACTGTGTTCTCTCTTCCGCAGGTGGAGTACGCACACGTGGGTGATGTGGGTGGTGTGGAGGGCACGCTGAGAGGCGGTGCAAGCCTGGAGCAGCCCGGGTATGGAACGCACCCGGGTAGACTTGCTCTTCACCAGGCCGCAGCGGGGGGACATGTGGACGTGGTGAGGCTACTGCTGTGTTGGGGCGCTGACACCACCGCCATCAGTGCATTCCCTCAGGACCATGGTTAGTACACACATGGATTTACAGGGACAGGGAGACTATTTTCAACAGATCCATCATTACTTAGCCCTACAACACTAACGAAGGGTGATATTAACCCGTAGGATACTTCTGACATGGATTTACAGGGGAGGGGGAGACTTCAACAGACCCATGAATACTTATCCCTATATTACTAACCAAGGGTGATATTAACCCACAGTAGACTTCCTGGCGTGGATTTACAGGGGAGGGGGAGACTTCAACAGACCCATGCATACTTATCCCTACAGCACTAACCAAGGGTGATATTAACCCACTGTACACTTCCTGGCATGGATTTACAGGGTGGGAGGGGGGACTTCTCAACAGATCCATGATTACCTAGCCCTGCAACACTAACGAAGGGTGATATTAACCCGCACTGGATAGTCACTTAACACTTCACTGTCACGCAGGGTAGGTAGCAGCATGGGGTAGCTTCATTCCACCCCAGACAGTGTAGAGACAGGTGTGGTATGCGGCTCTCGTCCCGGGTTTTTTCCACAGACCCTTGTTCACGTGATTTCCACCCGACGTTAGTGATGCTGGGCTCGTGTTTTCGGGTGGATATCGCCCGACGTTGGCGTTTGTGTATTAATTATCCGTGCTTTCATATTTCCTCGTTTATGAAGTGAACATTAATTTCTGATTGACCGTAGTAACTGACAATAAAAAGAAAAATGTCAAAGAAAAGGGTGAAATGGCTGTCTTAGGAGGGACCCTAAGGGACAGTGAACCGAGAAAGCTGTCATGATGATGATGTGGAGGCTGAAACGATGTGACAGTGACCAAGGCAAAGATTATGAACTTTTGTGCTGAGTAGAGAGTGCCCTCAGCACCATTACCCAGACTGTGTTGACTGCCTTTATGCTTAACTAAGCTGTAATGGCCTTGCAATGTGCCTGCAGGCCTTAGTTAACAATAAAAATAATAATAATAATAATAAAACTAGAAAGGAATAATGCTAGTAATAAGAGGACGGGAGGAAGAGCTAGAAAGGAGACACCAGAATATTTGCACTTCATATCTTACACAAACATTGTTATAGTTCAGTGAAAACAGGAATATCATAATGACTGTTGAGGAGTCTGGTGATGTTTATCCTTGCATTCAAACTCTGTGGTTGATTGAAATATTTATAAAAGAAGGTGGAGGGTCTTGTCATATACCCTCAGCAGATACATTTATATTCAGTTTATCTATCTATCTATTGCCAGACTCCTTAATCCAGTAAAGGGTGGCCACAAACTAATTGCCTCCATGTCGCCCTCTCCCCCGCCATTTCACTGCCCTGCTCCCAGCTCACACCCCCCTTTCTCATATACCACTCCATCCCTTCATCTTAGCCTTGGCCTCCCCCTTCCTCCCCCCCTCTCCACCTCACTCACATACACACTCCTCATCAGTCTCTCACTCTCCATCCTCTCCACATGGCCAAACCACCTTAATGTGTTTCTCCTAATCTTCCTATCACATCCACAACCACAACGCTCCTTCACTTCTCCACCTATAGTACATGCAATAAAATGGGAGGAATTAATAAGATACAGTGCATATAGGAGAGAGAAGTAGCATCAGTTTAGCTGCCTAGCATAGCAGCTCTTGCCACAGCCTAAGACGCTGACATTGCACTGCCTTATCATGGGTCGTGTGGGGTCAGTGAGTGAGGATCAACACGGCCTCTCTCTCTCTCTCATCTTCACATCTTTCCTCTTTCCGTGGCTTGAGTAGTGCATTGTTAGCGACAGTGCTATGATGTAAATATAAACGTATGAAGTGCACAGTGATGAGTAGCAGTGAATGTTGACGATAAATGTAATGTAGAAGAATAGCAAGTATTTGTATGTGTAACTATATCTGTGGATGTGATAGGAAGCGTTAGGAGAAATACATTGAGGTGGTTTGGCCATGTGGAGAGGATGTAGAGTGAGAGACTGACGAGGAGAGTGTATGTGAGTGATGTGGAAGGGGGGAGAGGGAGGGGGAGGCCAAGGATGAGATGGAGGGATGGAATGGAGAGGATGGAGAGTGAGAGACTGACGAGGAAAGTCTATGTGAGTGAGGTGGAGGGGGAGAGGGGGAGGGGGAGGCCAAGGATGAGATGGGGGGATGGAGTGGAGAGGTATATGAGAGAGGGGGGTGTGAGCTGGGAGCAGGGCAGTGAAATGGCGGGGGACAGAGCGACGTGGAGGCGATTTGTTAGTGGCCACCCCGTATGGGATTAAGGCGTCTGGCAATAGATAGATACATAGATGAGTAGTATCCTTCTTGTTGTTACTCCAGGCTTATTGAAACGTGAACTCGGTGGACTAAAGGCTGACATTTGCTTTCTTCTGCAGTCTACCATCGTCCTTTTGGGGGATAGGGAGGGAGTTAAGGGACGTTTTAATAAGTGGGCAGTGGAGCCGCCAGGGTATATCAGTGCCACCACGTGAAGGCGTCTATATTCCTTTTACCTTAACTTGGCCCAGATTTTCGTCCTTAAGAATCTTACCATATTTTACGTTGCCCATTAAAAATAAATAAATAAGGGTGAGAGACTGACGAGGAGAGTGTATGTGAGTGAGGTGCATATGGAGTTACATGGAGAGACAGGCTGACAAATGAGGATATAAAGGAGCGTTGTGGTGTGGATGTGGATGTGATAGGAAGCGTTAGGAGGAACACACTGAGGTGGTTTGGCCATGTGGAGAGGATGGAGGGTGAGAGACTGACGAGGAGAGTGTATGTGAGTGAGGTGCATATGGAGTCACATGGAGAGACAGGCTGACGAATGAGGATATAAAGGAGCGTTGTGGTGTGGATGTGGATGTGATAGGAAGCGTTAGGAGGAACACACTGAGGTGGTTTGGCCGTGTGGAGAGGATGGAGGGTGAGAGACTGACGAGGAGAGTGTATGTGAGTGAGGTGCATATGGAGTCACATGGAGAGACAGGCTGACGAATGAGGATATAAAGGAGCGTTGTGGTGTGGATGTAGATGTGATAGGAAGCGTTAGGAGGAACACACTGAGGTGGTTTGGCCATGTGGAGAGGATGGAGGGTGAGAGACTGACGAGGAGAGTGTATGTGAGTGAGGTGCATATGGAGTCACATGGAGAGACAGGCTGACAAATGAGGATATGAAGGAGCGTTGTGGTGTTGATGTGGATGTGATAGGAAGCGTTATGAGGAACACACTGAGGTGGTTTGGCCATGTGGAGAGGATGGAGGGTGAGAGACTGACGAGGAGAGAGTATGTGAGTGAGGTGCATATGGAGTTACATGGAGAGACAGGCTGACAAATGAGGATATGAAGGCGCGTTGTGGTGTGGATGTGGATGTGATAGGAAGCGTTAGGAGGAACACACTGAGGTGGTTTGGCCATGTGGAGAGGATGGAGGGTGAGAGACTGACGAGGAGAGTGTATGTGAGTGAGGTGCATATGGAGTTACATGGAGAGACAGGCTGACAAATGAGGATATAAAGGAGCGTTGTGGTGTGGATGTGGATGTGATAGGAAGCGTTAGGAGGAACACACTGAGGTGGTTTGGCCATGTGGAGAGGATGGAGGGTGAGAGACTGACGAGGAGAGTGTATGTGAGTGAGGTGCATATGGAGTTACATGGAGAGACAGGCTGACAAATGAGGATATGAAGGAGCGTTGTGGTGTTGATGTGGATGTGATAGGAAGCGTTAGGAGGAACACACTGAGGTGGTTTGGCCATGTGGAGAGGATGGAGGGTCAAAGACTGACGAGGAGAGTGTATGTGAGTAAAGTGGAGGGGGGGAGAGGGAGGGGGAGGCCGAGGATGAGATGGAGGGAGGGAGTGGAGAGGTATATGAGAGGGGGGTGTGAGCTGGGAACAGGGCAGTGAAATGGCAGGGGACAGGGCGACATGGAGGCGATTTGTTTGTGGCCACCCCTTTCGGGATTGAGGCGTCTGGCAATAGATAGATAGATAGATAGAATAAAGTCAATCTGTTTTCAGGTGTCGAAGATTCCTAACCCTTTTCAGTTCAGTTGATGGCCAGGTATAGTCAGATTGGAGGGTCGATTTGGCTAGTAACCAAGGAGACTCATGCCTACCTGTAACAAAGGCATATCGAAATTCATGCACAAACCGGTTATATAGCTCTTCATCCTTTCCATAGCTCCTCTTCGTGACTAGCACCATAGTTTTGCGTTCAGGGAGAGACGGCAGGCAAGTTAGAGTGAAGAGAGAACATGGCGTAAAATTACCGCCTCTCCAGTTGAATATTGTAGCGAGAGATTAACACTAGAATATGATGCTAGTCACGAAGAAGTGCTATGGAAAGAATGTAGAGCCATAGTCGTATTTTACCACTGAGCTGCGTAAAATAAGCTGCAAAAGGACGAAAATCTTAGGCAAGTTAAAATGAAAGTGAACTGTACTGTAGATGATATGGTTCAGAATAAGGTACTAGTCACGAAGAAGTGCAGTGGAAAGGATGTAGAGCCGTAGTACTATTCTGCCACTGAGCTACGTGAAATAAAAGACGAAAATCAGGCCGAATTAAGGTGGAAGAACTGTATTTCCCACCTAATGATCTTTGCCTATCTTCTCTCTCTCTCTCCAGGTGCCCCAGCCGTCAAATTAAGGTGAACGAATTATATTTCCCACCTATTGATCTTTGCCTATCCTCTCTCTCTCGCCATCTCCAGGTGCCCCAGCTGTCAAATTAAGGTGAACGAATTATATTTCCCACCTAATGCTCTTTGCCCATCCTCTCTCTCGCCATCTCCAGGTGCCCCAGCCGTCAAATTAAGGTGAACGAATTATATTTCCCACCTAATGCTCTTTGCCCATCCTCTCTCTCGCCATCTCCAGGTGCCCGCGCCGTGCATTTGGCTGCGGAGGGAGGGTACACAAGAACACTGGTGGAGCTCATGAAGGCGGGCGCTGACCTCAACTGCTTCGATGCTAATGGTGGGTGACCTTATGTATCTGTTTGTTTACATCTATCTATCTCTAGCCCGGCGCCCTAATCCCGCAAAGGGTGGCCGCAGACAAAACGCCTCTATCTATATCTGTCTGTCTATAGCCCGACGCCCTAATCTCGCAAAAGGTGGCCGCAGACAAAACGCCTCCAAATCACTGTCACCCACCATTTGACTGCCCTCCCCTCAACTCACTCCCCCCTCCCTCATATAGCTCTCAACTCCATCCCTCCACCTCATCCTCGGTCTTCCCCTTATCTAACCCATTTTAAGTGGTGTATTGATTGATTACACTTCAAATTCCTGGCAGCGTAAGGGGCGGCTCAGTCAGCATTATGTCTTATCTTGCATCATTTATTCGTTTCCTGCTACTGCCACGCCCACACCAGCAGACAGCCGCCCCCCTGCACCTCTCAGTACTCTTGTAGTGACGGCTATTCACAAACAACATTGTACACTTTGGAGAGGATGAAGATTGAGAGACTGACGAGGAGAGTGTATGTGAGTGAGGTGGAGGGGGAAGAGGGATGGATGAGATGGAGGGATGGAATGGAGAGACAGAGAGAGACGGGGGATGTGAGCCGGGAGCAGGGCAGTGAAATGGCGGGGGGACAGGGCGACGTGGAGGCGATTTGTTTGTGGCCACCTCTTTCGGGATTAGGGTGTCTGGCGATAGATAGATAGATAGATAGACTGTACACATCGTATTCTGAAATGAAATGCAGATCTTGTATTCTGAAGTAATATACACGTCATAGTTTTAGTTGAGATACATAACCGCACTGAGTTGAAATAATATCTTGAGTTAAAATACATCTATCCGTCTCTCTGTCGCCAGATGCCGTAATCCCGTAAGGGGTGGCCACAAACAAAGTGCCTCCATGTCGCCCTGTCCCTCGCCATTTCACTGCCCTGCTCCCGGCTCACATTCCCCTCTCTCATATACCTCTCCACTCCATCCCTCCATCTCATCCTTGGCCTCCCCCTTCCTCTATATCTGTATTCTGAGATGCCACGTAGGGTTTGTCAGGCTGAAGAATAACATCGTCTGCGGGAAGAGTAAGGACTAAACCTCAAAGTGTACGGATGCCAAGGGTGAGATGGAGGGATGGAGTGGAGAGGTATATGAGGGAGGGGGGTGTGAGCTGGGAGCAGGGCAGTGAAATGGCGGGGGACAGGGCGACATGGAGGCGATTTGTCTGTGGCCTCCCCTTACGGGATTAAGGCGTCTGGCAATAGATAGATAGTGAACGGTTTCAATCCTTCCCTCGCCAGGCCTGCGTCCCATCCACCGAGCCACACTGTGGGGGCGGTGTGGGGTGCTGCGGATGCTTCGAAACTGTGGGTATGACCTCTCTGCACGCACGCTGACCTGGGCCACGCCACTGCACCTGGCCGCGGCGAACGGTGACCTGTGGACGGTGCGGTGGCTGGTGGACAACGGAGCCAGGCTGGATCTGACGGACCAGCGAGGCCGCATCCCACTGCACCACCCCAATGTTAGGTTCCACAGGGAGATCCAGAGCTACCTCTATGCGGTGAGTGCTGCACTGGTGACTGTAGCTGTGGTACTGGTAGGTGTAGCACTGCATTGGTACTGGTAGGTGTAGTACTGCATTGGTACTGGTAGGTGTAGCACTGCATTGGTACTGGTACTGGTAGGTGTAGTACTGCATTGGTACTGGTACTGGTAGGTGTAGTACTGCATTGGTATTGGTACTGGTAGGTGTAGTACTGCATTGGTACTGGTACTGGTAGGTGTAGTACTGCATTGGTATTGGTACTGGTAGGTGTAGTACTGCATTGGTATTGGTACTGGTAGGTGTAGTACTGCATTGGTATTGGTACTGGTAGGTGTAGTACTGCATTGGTATTGGTACTGGTAGGTGTAGTACTGCATTGGTACTGGTACTGGTAGGTGTAGTACTGCATTGGTACTGGTACTGGTAGGTGTAGTACTGCATTGGTATTGGTACTGGTACTGGTAGGTGTAGTACTGCATTGGTACTGGTACTGGTAGGTGTAGTACTGCATTGGTATTGGTACTGGTAGGTGTAGTACTGCATTGGTATTGGTACTGGTAGGTGTAGTACTGCATTGGTACTGGTACTGGTAGGTGTAGTACTGCATTGGTACTGGTACTGGTAGGTGTAGTACTGCATTGGTATTGGTACTGGTACTGGTAGGTGTAGTACTGCATTGGTACTGGTACTGGTAGGTGTAGTACTGCATTGGTACTGGTACTGGTAGGTGTAGTACTGCATTGGTATTGGTACTGGTAGGTGTAGTACTGCATTGGTATTGGTACTGGTAGGTGTAGTACTGCATTGGTACTGGTACTGGTAGGTGTAGTACTGCATTGGTATTGGTACTGGTAGGTGTAGTACTGCATTGGTACTGGTACTGGTAGGTGTAGTACTGCATTGGTATTGGTACTGGTAGGTGTAGTACTGCATTGGTATTGGTACTGGTAGGTGTAGTACTGCATTGGTACTGGTAGGTGTAGTACTGCATTGGTATTGGTACTGGTACTGGTAGGTGTAGTACTGCATTGGTACTGGTACTGGTAGGTGTAGTACTGCATTGGTATTGGTACTGGTAGGTGTAGTACTGCATTGGTATTGGTACTGGTAGGTGTAGTACTGCATTGGTACTGGTACTGGTAGGTGTAGTACTGCATTGGTACTGGTACTGGTAGGTGTAGTACTGCATTGGTACTGGTACTGGTAGGTGTAGTACTGCATTGGTACTGGTACTGGTAGGTGTAGTACTGCATTGGTACTGGTACTGGTAGGTGTAGTACTGCATTGGTATTGGTACTGGTAGGTGTAGTACTGCATTGGTATTGGTACTGGTACTGGTAGGTGTAGTACTGCATTGGTATTGGTATTGGTACTGGTAGGTGTAGTACTGCATTGGTATTGGTACTGGTAGGTGTAGTACTGCATTGGTATTGGTACTGGTAGGTGTAGTACTGCATTGGTATTGGTACTGGTAGGTGTAGTACTGCATTGGTATTGGTACTGGTAGGTGTAGTACTGCATTGGTATTGGTACTGGTAGGTGTAGTACTGCATTGGTACTGGTACTGGTAGGTGTAGTACTGCATTGGTATTGGTACTGGTAGGTGTAGTACTGCATTGGTACTGGTAGGTGTAGTACTGCATTGGTATTGGTACTGGTAGGTGTAGTACTGCATTGGTATTGGTACTGGTACTGGTAGGTGTAGTACTGCATTGGTACTGGTACTGGTACTGGTAGGTGTAGTACTGCATTGGTACTGGTACTGGTAGGTGTAGTACTGCATTGGTACTGGTACTGGTAGGTGTAGTACTGCATTGGTACTGGTACTGGTACTGGTAGGTGTAGTACTGCATTGGTATTGGTACTGGTAGGTGTAGTACTGCATTGGTATTGGTACTGGTACTGGTAGGTGTAGTACTGCATTGGTACTGGTACTGGTAGGTGTAGTACTGCATTGGTACTGGTACTGGTACTGGTAGGTGTAGTACTGCATTGGTATTGGTACTGGTAGGTGTAGTACTGCATTGGTACTGGTACTGGTAGGTGTAGTACTGCATTGGTACTGGTACTGGTAGGTGTAGCACTGCACTGGTACTGGTACTGGTAGGTGTAGTACTGCCTTGGTGGTACTGGTAGGTGTAGTTGTACTCCATAACAAGTACACTGAAGGTACACACCTGCTTAGTCGTTGTTTATGTTGATTCTTAACCCTGGTATCAAACCCATCGACCACAGGTAAGCTAGTGAGCTGTGTGGATCCGTCGTACAGGTGCAGTGTAGTACATAGACCGTTCAGGGATGGGCTTTCCCCTGTGGTAGAGTGTGCCCCACCACAGTTGCACCCGGGTCCTTGCCACGGCCTGGTGTGGCGAAATATGTGGTGGTACTTGCGAGCTGAAGCAACATAAAAGAGTTACTTCATAGCAGAGACAAATCTTTATAAAATCAGTTAGTAGCCAAAAGAACTTAGATTAATAAGTAGCCAAAAGAACTTAGATTAATAGGTTACCTAAAACTATAGTTCTTTTACACTAACTTGGCACACATTTCCATCCTTTTTCAACTTCAAGCATCTCTGTGGCAGAAAAAAAAGAAAGTGCTGCCCCTGCATATCCTTTCCATAGCACTGCTTCATGACTAGCATCATATTCTGGAATTAATCTATTGTTACAAGGCATTGTAGATGAAGGGATAGCAATAATAAGCCAGGCTTGAGTAAAAAGAGTATGTGAAGCTACTTGTTGCAATGGAGTCCTTTTCAACAGGTGCATCGAGGCCAACAGCCCTATCAGTACCAGCGCTTTGTCAGACCCTACCAAACTCGGAATCAGTACTACCGACCGTACCGGGGACAGTACCGGTCGTGGCAGGGCTGGCCAAAGCAGTACCGGCCGAGGCAGTATGCAGGCCGGCAGGTATACAGGCCCCTTGGTAAGCGACCCATCTCAAAATTGTCGCCTGCACCCCGCCGTAGCATTGCCTCCACCGCCACACCATCACCTGTTGGGGAGGCAGTTGCTGGGGAATCACTACTAAACGACACAACTACTAAATATGGTGAATTATCAACACTGGAGGACCTGACTACAAGCTCTACCGGACCGTCAACAGTACCAGACTTAACCACCAGTTCTGTTGGAGGATCTGTGGAATATCCAACCACTAGTTCCGTCACAGCACCAATAGCAGAAGAACTGGTCACTCATTCTCTTGGCACATCGACGGAAGACTCGACCGCTAGTTCATTTGCAGCATCAACAGTGGAAGACTCGGGCTATAGCTCCATTGCAGCGTCCGTGGAGGATTCAACCACTAGTTCTCTCGGCCCACCAGCAGTGAATGACATGACGGTGAGTTTCGCTGGCACGTCAACAGCGGAAAACTCAGACTTCACTTCTGTCACAGGAAATGAGACTTCGGATGACTTCGGCGACCACACTCATGATGGACAGGAGGAGAGCCCAGCGAGTATTATCCAGACGAATACAGTTCAAGAGGAAGAGGAGGTATGGACCCAAGAAACAGGGCCACAGATTGATGTGGGAAGAATCGGAAGCATCGATAAGACACACAAGGTGACGATTGAGCGACCGATCGTTGATGTAACTGAGAGCATCGTAGGTGTTGGTGGTAGTGGTGATGGCAGCGAGAACGTCAAGCAGGAAGTGTGGGAACAGCTTGATGTAATTCAGTCAGGCACAGAAAGAAAAATGGCAAGTATATGGCAAGGGGATAATGTCTGGACAGGCGAGGAAGTATGCGGCACAACAAAGGACAAAAAACCAATGGAGGAGCAGCTCAGTGAAGACCCTAAGGCAGGAACGGAGAAGAAAGTTGCATCACACGACCAAGAAGAGTACACACCCAAGAATGTTCCAAATGGTGAATACGAGGCAGAGAAGGAAAGCCTTGGAGTGATCACCAGCTATGACAGTTGTGAAATGAAAGAATCTGAGCACATAAATGGGGAGAACATAGACAGGAATTCTTCAAACATAGACCAGGTCACCTTAAATAACCGTGAACAAAACCAAGCAGAGAGGAAGGCATTTTCAAGGGCTGAAAAACAGAGAGCGCTCGTCAATGGCATTAGCTCAACAATCGATTCTGGTGTTGAGTTTGAAGATGATGATGAGAAAATGCAAGCAGAAAAAGAAGTGGAAGAACTAAAGGAAGATAAGATGAAGGTTGAAAGACTAAAAAGTGGGGAAGGCAAGAAAGAACAAAACATAACAGACTTCACACAAGATTATTTGAAACCTGCGATATCAGAGAACGAGGTGAAACCAGAAATATCGGAGAATGAACTGAAACCTGTAATATCAGAGAACAATCATAAACCTGCAAGTTCAAAGCACGAGAGACGGCGTGATGAGTGTAGCAAAAGTGATCCGGCCACTGAATATTCTAAGGATCATGAGCACAGACCAGAGGAGACTGCAACAACTACGACTGAAGCTGCTAAGTCTGATGTCAAAGAAGCTTCTAGCATCAACGAAATCAAAGTGGAAACTCGAGACTTTGCAGAATCAAAAGCTCAGGATTCTGGAGCAACGGGAGAGGAGGGAGGTGAAAGCGATGGGTGGACGACGGTTGGGAAAAGCAGAAAATCCAAAAAAGAAAAGCGCAAGAGAAATAAGGACGCCAAAGCATCCTCACCACCGCCAACATCAATTGAAGACGCGAAAGACGAACCACAGAATGAAAGGTTGTCGCTGCCGGAAGAGACAGTGAGACTAATAATTGAGCTACCTGAAATTACGAAGAACTTAGTGACTGGGGCTTCTGAAACTTCAAAGACTGCGGTAACTGAGGCATCCCAATACACGACTTCGTTGCTGATTGAGTCTTCCACTAGCCACAACGACATCCAGGTGCTGTCGGACCTGATGGAGAATTTAGCCGTGTCAGAAGCGGGAAGGGAAGGTGGGGAGAGCAAGAAAGGGAAAGATCGAGGTAAAGTTGGAGAGGAAACGCCGAGGAAAAAGAAAGGCGGAAAGAAAGGCAACAAGTCTAAGGCGAAAGGACAAATGGAGAAGACGCACAGTATCGTGAACTCTGAGTCAAAGCTGGACCCTTCGGCAACAGTGCAGGAAAAACAGCGAATAAAAAACGACATTCCAAACGGGGTCATTTCCACTGCCATCCAAGACGAAAAACGGCAGCTTGATAATGAACTTCCAAATGGAGTGGATGAAAATAACGCCGGGAGACAAGATTGGGAGAATAATAACTTGGGGCAATCTTCTGATGCTGGTAAACTCGATCAGATGGTAAATCACACTATAAGCGGAGATACGAAGCGAGTCATAACTAGACCAGAAGATGCCAGAGTGGTGGAAACAAAGTCAGAAGTGACTGAAA
Organism: Coenobita brevimanus; assembly: GCF_032717465.1. Taxonomy (NCBI): domain Eukaryota; kingdom Metazoa; phylum Arthropoda; class Malacostraca; order Decapoda; family Coenobitidae; genus Coenobita; species Coenobita brevimanus. The sequence goes on from NC_136956.1 coordinate 483,061, forward strand.
GTGAGACAGAGGAACCAGAAATCAGATCGAAGAAAACTGGGGACGCTGAGGAAGACCTTGTGGAAACAGAGGAAAATGAGGAATTTCTGGAGGCGGCAGAGGAACTGATAGAGGAGTCAGAGGATAATCTGAAGGAAACTGGAAAATGCCTCAAAGAAATGGAGGGACGCCTTGAAGAGACAGGGGAGTTTCTCAGGGAGCAGAAAGGAGACCTGGTGGAAAGTGAGGGAGTGCTGAAGGAATGGGAGAGACTTCCTAGTAAACTGGAGGGAATTCTCGATGAAACAGAGGCATTCGCGGAGGCAGCGGAGAACAGCTCGGTGGAAACACAGGAGCATCTTCGAGACCTGGAGGAAATTCATCGGGAGGTGGATCATTGTAGAGTGGAGGCGGAGGAAAGCTGTGTGAGAACGGGGAGGCTTTTGGAGGTGACTGAGGAGCAATTGGAAGAAGTGGAGAGATTTGAGCTGGATGAGGCAAGAGTGGAGGAGGAAGAGAGAAGAGTGGAGAAAGAAGCAGTGGAAGAGAGGAGAGGAGTGGAGGAGAAGACGAAAGCGGAGAAGGAAGAGACCAAAGAAGAGGAAAGAGGAGAGAAGGAAGGTAAAAAAGATGAGGAAAAAGGAAGAAGGAAGGAGGAACAGGAGACAAAAGTGGCAGCGTTACAGAAGCCAGAAGAGACAGCCGTACTTATGCAACCTGTGGCGGATGCTGTCAAAGAAGATGCCAAACTAGAACCAAAGGCAGAGGAAAGTGAAACAGCCAAACCTAGCACAGAGAAACAAAAGAAAAGCAAGCATAAGAAAAAGAAACATGCCTCGAAAGATCCAGCACAGCCTCCCCTGAAGCACGAAGAAACTGTTGAAGCAGCGGATCATAGCATACCGGAGCACCAGATGGATGTGTGCAGTACTGATATCACAGAGGGTCAAGATGTACATGAGAATGAACAGCCCAAAGAAACGAAGAAGGTTGAAGGCTTTGCACCGTCAGAGATGAGTAGCGATGCAGATGCAACAGCACGTACCGGCAAGAAGAAAAAGAAAGGAAAGAAAGGTAAAAACAAGCAGGTTGAGTCGTGTATTGAAACTCCATCATTGACCATACAACCAGGAGATGACCAAGAGGAAATCAAGGACGCTGAATGGGAAATCGTATCCAAGCGTCAAAAAGGCAAAAAGCGCAACAGATCCAAGAAGGAAGGGGAAGCGAAGGAAGGTTCGGAAGAGACTGTATCCCTCCCTGACCAGCTCACACATGAAGTCAGCACAACATCCGTGGCAACACACCTGAAAGAAGACCACCAGACTCCTAAAGACGCTGAGGACCTGTTGAAGGTGGATGCTGATGAAGTAGAGGCTGGAGCTGGTGAGTTTACTGAAGTGGCTGAAACGAAGATGAAAGACGAAACAGAAAAAGAGGAAGCAGAGATGGAGGCACCAACGGAAGATGAAACAGAAGAGGATGAAGCTGCTGATGTAGAATTGTTAGCATGTGTAGAAAATGAAGTAGTAAAGGATGCGGTGTCAGATGGAAAGATGACAACGCCGACAGAAGATGAAATGGAAAAAAATGAAGTTGAAGGAGAAAAGGTGGAAGCTCTGACAGTAGACGATGTGGGAAAGGAAGGTGAAGTAACAGGGGCAGCGATTGGTATGCTGTTGACTAAAGAAGGAGAGAGAGAATCGTTTACAGAAGCTCTGGTGAAGAATGATGTGGAAAGAGAGGCTGAAGTGACACACTCATCAGCAGCAGAAGACCTGAAACAAGAAACTGAAACACAGGAACCCGAATTTGCCATGACATCAACAGAAATGGAAGCAGCAGAACCAAAAGAAGTGGTCCAGGAAATTGAACTGGTGGAAACATCAACACCAGAAAAAGTTAAGCAAGAGACTGACTTGATGGAACTTAAAACAGACGTCACAGATGTGGAAATGGGTGACTCAGAGGTGGAAATTGTGATGTCAGAACCAAAACAGGAAACTGATAAGGAGCTGAAGGCAGGGACGGCAGTGGATCAGGTCAAAGCCGCAGAGTCAGAAGTCAATATTCCTTTAACAGAAGAAACTAGAGAGGAACGTGTTGAAGTTAAAGCCCAAGTAAAAGAAAAGGGTTTTGAAATTAAGATTTCTCCAGAAGAGAAGGCAACAGACAAGGACTTCAAAGTAAATATCCCATCAGCAGAAGAAATTACAAAGAAACTTCAGGTTAAGCAAGTTCTTGAGGGTCAGAAGTATGACACAGACTTGCCCGAAGGAAATCGCATCAAGGAAGAAAACATAGGGAAACAGAATATCTTCTTAGGCGGAAGTGAGAACAGAAAAGCGACAGAGAAGGAAGGAACACTTAGCAGAAAAGCCAAGAGGAAGAACGAGCAACGCAGGAGACACAGACAACCTTTGGAGTCACGGTTCATCCTGTCGGCAGTCTTAAGAGAGTACGGGAGAAAAGAAACGAAAAGAGGGAGTCAGGATTTGAAAATGCAACCAACGAAAGACGGAAAACTGGGGAGAAAGCTGGGCAGGGGCCATGCACACTACAAGGAAAACAGGATGGAAACTCGCGCGTCAAAGAAAGGTCAGTCAAAGAAGAAAAAGTCCATCGATAAAGTAAGAGTAAAAGATGAAGCCAAGAGCAAGACAGACGGTGCCAAGGAAGAACAGATCCCACATATACTGGAGGACCAAGAGGCACAAACTGAAAGTAAGGCAGAGGAAGACACAAACCAGAAGGGAATCGGAATCCTAAATCTGCCACCACTGGAGAAGTCCTGGAGCGACACAGCAGAGATTGAAGCAGTTGAAGAAAACCATGAAGACGTGCATGACCAGAACCTCCAGCCACTGAGCAGTGAGAGAAACAAAGTGACAGTGAAAGAGGTGATTGAAGAAATCGATGATGAATTCAGCCATATACAACTGCGTCCTCAGTGGCAGCAGTGGGAAAAGATGTTAGAAGCCAGGGAAGCACTCGACCAGAAACTGAAAGCCCAAGAGGCACGGGGAAAGGAGGCAGTAGAGAAGGAAGCTCCTGAAGGAAACGATGAGGAGACGTGCCAGTCTCAACAAGAGCCTGTGTGCCAGTACTGGGAAGAAATGGTGGAAGTGAATCATGGGGAAACAGACGGCCCAGAAACTGAAGAACTACAGCGGAACAAAACTGCGGAGAGTAAAGATCTTGAGGGCTATGATGAGGGAGCATCCGGGCTACAGTTACGTCCTCAGCGGGCAGAAACGATGGAAGCAAACCACAAAGAAATGCTCGACCAGAAGCAGGAAAGAGAGGGACCACGCGCAAACGAAGCACTTGAATCGAACCTGGGGAAACTTGTCCTGCAAATAAGACTGGGAGAAAAAGAGACTGGCTTAGGAATAGCTGTACCTCCACTGAAACTCGTAGGAACTGAGGAGAATGAAGCAGAGGTGAAACTGGTCGAGGAAGAGAGGACCGGACCAGCGGAGAATGAAGCAGAGAACAAAGCAGGGAATGAGGCAATTGAAACGTTACCGAAACTGTTAGAAAATGAGGAGAATGAAGCAGAAGTGACATTAATCAAGGAAGAGGGCAGTAAAGCAGAGGAGAAAGCAACACGTGAAACTTTGGTGAAACTGGGATCAGGAGAGGAAAGGGAAATGCTCGAATCCACAGCAGAACATGAACCACAAGAAAAGGAGATAAAAACGGGAGAGAAAGGAAAAGAGGAAGAGGCTGAAGAACGAGGGAAGAACAGAGAACAGGAAGGAGAAATAGAACAAGCACAGGAGGAAGAAGAAGAGCAAACACGGGAAGAGAAGGAGGAACAAACACATGAAGAGGAGGAAGAACAAACACAGGAAGAAGAGGAAGAACAAATACAGGAAGAAGAGGAAGAAAAAACACAGGAAGAAGAGGAAGAAGAACAAACACAGCAGGAAGAAGAGCAAACATGGGAAGAGAAGGAGGAACAAACACATGAAGAGGAGGAAGAAAAAACACATGAAGAGGAAGAACAAACACAGGAAGAGGAAGAACAAACACAGGAAGAGAAGGAAAAACTAACACAGGAAGAGGAGGAAAAAACACAGGATGAAGAAGAAGAAAAAACACAGGAAGAGGAAAAGTCACATGAGGAAGAGAAGGAAGAAAAAACACAGGAAGAAGAAAAAACACATGAAGAAAAAACACAGGAAGAAGAAAAAACACAGGAAGAAGAAAAAACACAGGAAGATAAAACACAGGAAGATAAAACACAGGAAGAAGAAAAAACACAGGAAGATAAAACACAGGAAGAAGAAAAAACACATGAGGAAGAGAAGGAAGAAAAAACACAGGAAGAAAAAACACAGGAAGAAGAAAAAACACAGGAAGAAAAAACACAGGAAGAAGAAAAAACACATGAGGAAGAGAAGGAAGAAAAAACACATGAGGAAGAGAAGGAAGAAAAAACACATGAGGAAGAGAAGGAAGAAAAAACACAGGAAGAAGAAAAAACACAGGAAGAAAAAACACAGGAAGAAGAAAAAACACAGGAAGAAGAAAAAACACAGGAAGAAGGAAAAACACAGGAAGAAGAAAAAACACAGGAAGAAGGAAAAACACAGGAAGAAGAAAAAACACAGGAAGAAGAAAAAACACAGGAAGAAGAAAAAACACAGGAAGAAGAAAAAACACAGGAAGAAGAAAAAACACAGGAAGAAAAAACACAGGAAGAAGAAAAAACACAGGAAGAAGAAAAAACACAGGAAGAAGAAACACATGAGGAAGAGAAGGAAGAAAAAACACAGGAAGAAGAGGAAGAAAAAACACAGGAAGAAGAGGAAGAAAAAACACAGGAAGAAGAGGAAGAAAAAACACAGGAAGAAGAGGAAGAAAAAACACAGGAAGAAGAGGAAGAAAAAACACAGGAAGAGGAAGAGGAAAAATCACATGAGGAAGAGAAGGAAGAAAAAACACAGGAAGAAGAGAAAGAAGAACAGACACAGGAAGAGGAAGAAGAACAAACACAGGAAGAAGAGAAGGAAGAACAAACACAGGAAGAAGAGGAGGAAGAAGAAACACAGGAAGAAGAGAAGGAAGAACAAACACAGGAAGAAGAGAAGGAAGAACAAACACAGGAAGAAGAGAAGGAAGAACAGACACAGGAAGAAGAGAAGGAAGAACAGACACAGGAAGAAGAGAAGGAAGAACTAACACAGGAAGAAGAGAAGGAAGAACTAACACAGGAAGAAGAGAAGGAAGAACTAACACAGGAAGAAGAGAAGGAAGAACAAACACACGAAGAAGAGAAGGAAGAACAAACACACGAAGAAGAGAAGGAAGAACAAACACACGAAGAAGAGAAGGAAGAACAAACACACGAAGAAGAGAAGGAAGAACAAACACACGAAGAAGAGAAGGAAGAACAAACACACGAAGAAGAGGAGGAAGAAGAAATACAGGAAGAAGAGGAAGAACATACACAAGAACAGGAAGAAAAAACACAGAAAGAGGAGGAAGAACTAACACAGGAAGAGGAAGAAGAACAAACACACGAAGAAGAGGAGGAAGAAGAAGATGAGAGAGAAAGTAAAGAGGAAGTGGAGGAGGAAGAAGAAATAGAAGAGGTGAAAAGAGAAGAGAATAAACTAGAAAATATAGTTGATGAGAAACATGAGAAAAGAGAAGGAGAGAGAGGAAGAGATCAAAGCGAGGATATGGAGGTGGAAGAGAGTAATAATGAACTGAAAAATGACGTAGAAAAAGAGGAGGAGAAAGAAGATGAGAGAGAGGAAGGAGAAGTGAGAAAAGAGAGAAAGGAATTAGAGCAAAATGAGAGAGAAGTGAGTAAGGAAGAAGATAAACAAAGCGAAAGAGAGGAAAAGCAAAAAGATGAAATAATAACAGAAGAGTGGGAGAGAGAACAAGGACATGAAGAGGAAGCTGGAAGAGAAGAACTGGAGGAGGAGAAGAGGGAAGAGGAGGAGGAGGAGGAGGAAGAGAGAGAGGAGGGAAAAGAAGATGGAGAACAACAGAGTGAGGAGGAAGAGGAAAGAGGAGGAGGAAGCGAGGAAGAAGGAAGAAAGGAAGAAGACGGAAAGGAAGAGAAAGAATCGCCAGATGAGCAGCCGTGCATGCCTCTTCTCAAGGTTAGTATTGAATCTATCTGTTTATCTATCTATATCCATCTGTCTGTCTGTCTGTCTAGTAGCCTTCAGTCTCTCTCTCTAGCAGTCTATCTATCCATGTCGTTATATCAGTCTGCCTATTTATCTAACTAAATTTATGTCTACCTATATCTATGTGTATATCTGTCTATCAATCTATCTGTTATCTATCTTTCCATCTGTCTTTCTGTCTCCGTCCATTCAGCTATCTGCTAATCTGTCCATGATTAATTTACGTATCTGCCTCTATCTATCTATCCATCCATTCAGCTATGTACAAATCAGTTCATAATTAATCACTGTCTATCTGTGAATCTGCCCATCCATTCATCTATCTATCTCTCTATTGCCAGACGCCATAATCCCGTAAGGGGTGGCCATTTGACTTTGAGTTAGTTGTTTTACGGGGAGGGGCACTAACCCTCCACCAACCCACTTGTTGACACGTAGGGAGCACGTATGGTTTGGTTATATGGTTACCACCCAGCGTTGTAAATGATTTCTTGGTCTGTGTGCTAATCTATCCATTATCCATTGTTCTTGTCGTACCGTTTCTTATAGTTCGGCACTCAAGATGGAGAGAGTGTTACTTTAGGAAGTGAAAAGAGTATATATCGATAGTAAAGATGCATACAATAGAATTTTAATGTTTAATATACTAGATAAATCGCTGAGGACGATGTGTCAGGAATCTCAGAAACCAGTAATGCCTTTTTAAAGCCATGTAGTGCTGGAGGGGTCTTTTGCTTGATGACACTGATATAACAGGGCGGTGGAGCTGCCCGGTTACATAAACGTCCCTCATCTCCCTCTCTTTCCCCCAAAAGGAGGATGGTGGGCTGCAAGAGAGGGAAAATTAAGCCTGCAATCCACCGGGTTCATGTTCACAACCTAAAGCTGCTCGTACAGCTACTACCACTACGAAGCATGCAATTTTTAAAGTCTCCTTCGCTGAATGACAATCATCTGAGATTAGACAGTGATTAAAGATAGGCGTTCTTGTGAGGAGGTTAAAATTCTCTCTCTCTCTCTCTCTCTCTCTCTCTCTCTCATTCCGTTCGTTTTTGTTTCCTACCTTTCTAATGCACTTTTCATTATATAATCACCATTTTTTTGCCAGTTACCAACAGAGATAATGTTTAGCGGAAGTGAGTGATCCACTTTAAAATAAAATGTAAATTTAGAGAATATTTTTTGGACATTACGAGGTTAAAGCCAAGGTCATTTTAGGTGTTGGGACGAAGGCAAAAATGTAAATAAACAGAAGCAGAGTTGCCAATTTAGCGTACTTTTTGCTAGATCTGAAATTTTCTCGCGTTTGTAAAGCGTCAATATTAGCTTCTTGTTACAAATCTAGCTTATATGGATTACTGTGCAGTTCTGGTGACTTTTCAGGGATATTTGCATTATTAGTAACAATTTTCTGGAGTTTTGTTGTGATTTAGCGGTATTCTAGCACTGTTCATAACAAGCCACAGCTGTTTTTGTGGATGTGGCAACTCTGAAGATAAGGGTGTGCCGACCTGGGAATAATTTTACTTTATACTTTTCGAGTTTTAAGCAAGTAATTATCTCCAAACCTGTGAAAATGGCTGCCCATATCCTTGGCAGGTGTGGCAGTGATCTAATGGAAAGAAATACCTTAGCTACATCAAGGGAATTGCTAAGGTATTGGGTATTTAACTGCATTTAATTTTGTGTGGGTGATCCCATAGGAAGAAATTGCAGCACTGGTTTTACGGTATTTAATAGAGGGATTTAATAAGGAATTTAACTGTACACCTCAGTTATGTAGCTGTATGAGACTGAACCTGGCAGAGCTCCCATTCACAGCTGTTAAAAAGCTTATGCAAGGATTAAGTTCATCATTGTGTAAAATGCATAATCTTTAGCTCCATATCCCCCACAGATGACCAACATATTATGATGTAACAATTATGGATGAGGAATAGATAGGTAACAGGTCATGCCTGCCCCCAAAACCAATCTGACCAGTTAACCTAACCTAGTTGATATAACCAAGGGTAGGTTATGTTAAAGTAGGTTAGTTTGATAGAATAGGTTGGATTAGATTGTTAGAATCAATTAGAGTAGGTTAGAGAAAGTTAGGTAGTAGGTGGTGACAACTGTCTACTCCATCCTTCATCTTTATCACTTTTGTTTTTGTGTGTGTGTGTGTGTGTGTGTGTGTGTCTGCTCTTTCTCCTCTTAGTTCTCTCAGCTTTCCCATCACTGTTTATAACTCTTCTTTCCTCTTCAGGCAGTTTTAGATTGAGTGACAAGCGTAATAGTTTCCTGTAATCCAGGAAACCATTTACAAAACTGGGTGGTAACCATATAACCAAACCATATGTGTTCCCAAAATGTCAACAGGTGGGTTGGCGGCGGTTTAGTGCCCCCCTCTGTAAAACAGCTAACTCAGAGACAAACAGCCACCCCTTACGGAATTACGGCATCTGGCTATGGATAGATAGAATTAGGTTAGATTGTTAGATTAAATAAGGTGAGGTTAGGTTAAATTGAGTGTAATTAGAATACATTAGGTTAAGTTAGAATATATTAAAACTACTGTAGGTTAAGTGTCGTTAGGGACAGTTAAGCTTTGGAGCCAGATCATCCTTACTAGCTAAAATAATGCTTTCACAGTTAGGTTAAGTTATCCTTGATTTGTGTGTAAATTTAAGAAGGATCTATAACTAGCATATAGTTTCAATCCATACCAGTAACACTGATTTCCCAAAGCCTCCTCTTTCTATAATATTTTCATGTAGTAGTAGGTGTTGGTATCATCTGGCCCTATACAGTGCACATTGTTAGATTTCTGGTCTTCTAATTTTGACATGTAAGAAGAAATTATAAATTACCGGTACTAATACTTGTGCTAGGTAACTGCTTCACTGTAATTATTGTTAATGGTACTCTAGGCTAGTACTCATAATTTTCTTATGGTCTGTTAGCTAATATTCTGAATCTGTATTCCAATGGCTTTCATAAATTGGCTTTATTTTTACTGTAAGAAGAAATACACTGCTGTCTTGTATTAGCCTCTAGAAGTTGGAGCTGTTGTGAATTTCACCCTTGTAACATACAGTAGTTTAGATTATTCATAGCAGCTTATTTTGAATTTATACATATTTTTAGCTGTGATACAAAGCTGTTTATGTGGGGTTAGATTTTTTTCTTTCTTTTACCAATGCACCAAGTTCTTTTGAGGGTAATGTTGGGTTTATTAGAGTTTATTCATTTGAGAATTTAAACTACCGGTATATAGCCTGTTATTTTGTTATTAAAGAAGAATCCATAGTGGTATTTAATAATGTCTGTTCTCCAGAAATTATGCACGACCACTCAGTCAGCAACTTATTAGATGCATTCCTTGGTTTATAAAGAATAGAACACGTCATTCCTTTACCCATTGTTTGAGAGAGACTTCTTCATGTGGTGGCTTCAGTATAACCAGGCAGCACAGTTGCCTGATTGTATTTATGTCCCTCAGCTACTTCCCTATCCCCCAAAAGGACAATGGTAGACTGTAGAAGGGTGGGTTAAGCCTGTTGTTCACTTGATTCATGTTTCAAATGAGCATGAGCCTAAGGCCACAACAACAGCATCCATATTGCCATGATCTATTCTTTGGTTGGTCAGGCCCCTGCAGGGTCTCACTAAGTATGGTAGCTGATGATATATACTGTTTTTTCTTTAACTTGGCCTGAGTTTGACATTTCTCTATCTTGAGTGCTCAGTTGTGGTAATAAATTGACAGAATATGGTGTTAATAATGAAGAAGTGTAATGGAAAGGCCGTAGAGCCATAATGCTATATTGTCTTTTTCTGCTACTGAGCTACATAAACTTGCTCCAAAAAGGTGAAAATCTGGGTCAGGTTCAGGTGAAAAGAGTGTAGTAAATCGTTGATAGTTGCTGAAGGAATAGAATGTGAGGAGGAGGAGGAGGGAGGGGCTGGTGACACTTTCATTTATCAAAACAGCCATTTGGAAGTGGAAGGAAGAACTGTTGTGAGTGAGGTCGGATAGATTCATTCATTCATTCATTGCCAGACGCCATGTATCCCAGACGGGGTGGCCAATGGCTTAGAGTTAATTGTTTTACAGGGAGGGGAAAATTATGAAATCAAAGTGGCTTGCTGATACAGAGTGACCTGTAAATTGCACTTTACTAGAAACTCATGTGGCAGCATCTTGTGCGTTGTGGGGACGAGATGATTCAGCTGGCTGGTGTAGGGACAGGTGTCAGTGAGAGTAGGAAATAAAGAAATGATGCAGGGTAGGTACTGATAACAGACGGAGCCATTCACACAACACACAAGAGATAACCCAGTGGAGTGGAAGTGGTGCACTATACTGTAGATGGGCTGCCCTGTACTGCTGTATATTAGAAAGTTGAATGACTCAGGCACACCCCAGTAAATGCCTAAAGTGAAAAGTTCACAACAGAGAAGTCTAAGAACTGAGAAATAGAGTTAATAGTATTATTTTTTTAATTTGTTTGTGTGCGAGTATGTGTGTGTGTGGGGGGGGGGAGTTAATTGTCAGCCATACACCTAGGCTATGCCACTAAGGATACAGCCCTTAATCTGGAACCAAACTACCCCCTTTCCAGTGGTTGGCATCAGTTAAAGAGAGGATCAGGATTCAAGAGAATGTTAAAGAGTAATATGCAAAATAAGTAGCTAAACTTGTGCTGTGTTGCCTCCTGTGCCACCAGGAATACATCCGTTTATCCTAACCCAAGTTACCCTTCCGTTCAGTGCATGGTCGTGTAAGGAAAGGGTTACGATGTTAGAGAATGTTTAAGTGTGATGTACAAATTAAATCATTGAGCCTCGTGTGCCACCAAGGGTACAACCCACTGTCCTAGCCCAAGCCACCTTCCCTCCAGTGTTTACTGTCATTATAGTAAGAGGGTCAGGATACAAGAGAATGTTAAATTGTACCATGTTATGTAAGGTAAATCACTAGATATGTGCTGCAATGCCACCAAGAACCTGTCCCCCTATCCTAACCCAAGCTACCCTCTCTCCAGTGCTTGGCGTCATTTAAGGAGAAGGTGAAGGTGCACCAAAGCCGTCTTGATGATCATCTTGATCACTTACTATCCGCCAAGCTAGAGTCAGCCAACAGACATGACAAGGCGGTTAGTTTATCTGTAACGCCGTTTAATTGTCTGGCTTCATCTTTTGTTTGTTATTTGTATATTTTTGTTTGTCTGTTGGCATGTTTATATATAGTTTATTTATCTGTGTTTGTGTTTATTTACATAGTATGTCCAGTTACCAAAATATGATACTTGGTGGTCTTATGGGTTAGGGCTTTTCAGCTGTATGAGTTTGCATGCAAGGGGTGGTTGGGATTTACTAATCATATAATGCATCTTGGGGGCGAAAGAGACTGGTCAGGGATGGCTATGGTGTCCTGCCTAGTCTGCAGCAGAAATGTCAGGCAGCAGTTACAGTTATCAGTCTGATGTAACCACAGTATCAGTTTACGGTCTAAACTGAATTGGTTGTGTACTGGGGATAGGGAGAGAAATGAAGGATGTTTATATGACCAGGGAGGCACCAGCTGCACTCTCTGGTCTAACTCAGGACCACCATCAGTTCTTGGCTGATGTTTTGTTGGTCATGATTTAACTGATAGGGAGGCACTTCAGTTGAGGGACGTTTGTATAGCTGGTCATAGGAGGCATCAGGCCCTAGGTACACTCACCAGTAGATGATCCATAACAATAAGTGGAAATGTTGGGTGGAAGAGAGACACAGGTTAGAGCTTGAATTCTTTAGCTTCCCTAATGTGCCAGGCTACACAGAACTCTCTTAAGTTTGGTTCTGTTCAGCCCAAAACATTAAAGAAAGTAAAGAATTCAAGCTCTAGCCTGTATCTCTCTCCCACCCAGCACACACTCGCCAGTCTTATTCAGGACCACTGTCAGTTCATGAGGTGTAGTTTGTCAATTATGGAGACTCCTTGTGCATCTTTTGTATCAGTTTATTTCTGTATGTTCTTGAATTTTTTTAAATAGCAATTTGTCAGTGTTGGTGCTGTAGATGAACACCTTTATATGGTTGCAGCAATATATGAGGGAGGGGGGAGTGAGTTTGGGGGAGGGCAGTCAAATGGTAGGTGATAGAGTGACTTGGAGGCATTTTATCTGCGGCCATCCTTTGTGGGATTTGGGCCCCGGGCTATAGATAAGTAGATGGAATATAACTGAGCTGCTCTGCTACTGGATCAAACAAAAATCCTTCTTCTCCTTCCCTACACCCCAAAAGCAGTGTGGTGGTCATAGTAAGGAGGCTATCATCAGCCTGCAGTCCACCATGTTCACATTCAGTTGAGCTTGGGGCTGCAGCTGCTGTGGTGACTTTACTCGTATGTGGCAAGATCCCTAACTGCCTTTAGCTTAGTTTTCGGACAGGTGTAGTCAGACTGGTGGATGAATTTGATTAGTAACCAACGAAACTCATTCCTGCCTTGTAACTCAGGCTCATCCAATTTTCTGCAACTACAACTTAGTATATACTGTACTTGAGTTTTGGGTGTGGTCCAGTTGCATGAGATGAAAACAAACCAGCTACAACTACTACTACTACTACTACTACTACTACTACTACTACAACTACTACTACAACTACTTCTGCTGTTGCTGCTGGTACTACTGCCACTACCACCACCACCATTACTACTGCTACTACTACTACTACTACCACCACCACCACCACTGCCACTACTACTACTATTACTACTACTACTACTACTACTATTACTACTACTACTACTGCTGCTACATCATACATATAGCCATATAAATAACATGCAAGAGAAATATCAGAGGATAATATATAGAAAATAAATTGTTGCCCGTTCCACTGAATATGTGGTTGATTAGAGGTCTTTCATCCGAGCCTGGCCTAGATTTTTGTCGCTTTGCAGCTTATTTCCTATATCTCGGTGACAGAAAAAGACAGTACTATGGCTCTACACCCTTTCCATAGCACTTCTTCGTGACTAGCATCATATTCTAGTGTTAATTCCTGTTACAACTCATCTTTCAAAATGGAGAGATGGTAGTTTTAGGCCTGAGCCAAAAAGGACGCAGTTCTCTCTCTATCATGTTTTTCTCTTTCCGTGCTTTCTAGATTCTTATCATAGCCTTACGTCAGAAAAGATAGTGGATTAACGAGGAGGAGGAGGAGGAGGAATGACAGCAGCAGAGTGATGATGATATGATGATGAGGAGGAGGAGGAAGAGGAGGATGGTGATGATGATAATGATTAGGAGGAGGAGAAGGAAGATGATGGTGATGATGATGAGGGAGAGGATGATGGTGATGATGATGAGGAGGAGGAGGAAGAGGATGGTGGTGATGGTGATGGTGATGATGATGATGATGATGATGATGCTTTGTTGCAGGTTGTTAGCAATGAGGACAGCAGCGTTTGGTCTCACATTGACAGCGTGGCGGAGTGTTTGGTGCGACTCTCGGCCGTTGCAGAGTTCGTCACATCGGATACGTTCAGGCAAGTTCAGTCCATTGATTCTGGGCCTGTACTCTTGTTATAGTTCCTTCACCTTAACTTGGCCCGGATTTTCGTCCATTTGTAACTATTTTCCCATAGCTTGTGACGGGAAAAGACAATACTATGGCTCTACATCCATTTCATAGCACTTCTTTATGACGAGCATGGTATTCTGCTGTTAATCTATTGCTGGAACTCGTCTTTCTAAATGGAGAGAGAGCAATTTTAGGCCAAAGTAGAGCAAAAAGGGTATAGCTTCTGAGACTTCCCACTGTGTCTTTCATAGTGATATATTTTTGTATATCACACATTATTCTCTACCTCATCCCATCCATCGCATCATACTATATTGTTCTTATTGTTTATAAAGGCTTCAACATGCTTACATGCATTGGCCTTGGTCACCTAATGTCAGCTCTCCACACTGCTTGATGTCTGGCAGTCATCATATTCAGTCCCTTATCCCTGAGGTCAGACTCAGTGACCTCATCCCAGGTCTTTTACCTACCCCCGACATTCACACTTCTCACATTCCACACCTAATGTCATCCTTCATCCAAGAGATCTGCTGCTGCTGCTGATGATGATGATGATGACGACGATGATGATGATGATGATGATGATTGACCTTTGTTGTTATCCCTGTAAAGTGGAGTCAGGATTCTGGGGGTTTGAATAGTGAGCAAATGAATGTGTGGCCTATTTCATGCTCTTGCTGAGTTTTCACACCATAATTTTTCCCCCTTGCTTTCTGGGCCTTGCATTTTTCCACCTGTAATTGGGAGAAGCAGCTTGGATGATGATGATGATGATGATGAATGTTATATAGCTTTTTTTCTTTCTTTCTTTTAATAACAGAATACTTAAATAGCACAAAAGAATATATTAACCTACCAGAGGTGGAAATAAAATGGCTTTGAAAAGGTTAAAGAGAGCATCCTTGAAGTGCGGATTAGTTTATTAAGTATTCCATATTGCTCTAATCTTCCTACCCACAGACTACCTTACTGTCCTGCCTCCATTGCATGATGTACAGTATTCTTTATTTTATTGATATCATTCTGTAGAGGAAGTTTCTTCTGTTCGTACTACAGCTGAATGTGAGTGAGATAGAGAGAGAGAGAGAGACATAAACATTCAGAACACACTGACTATATGGTCCGTTGTAGCTTGTCCAGTGTATATTTGAACAGAATTACTTAATCTCAAATTATAGAAGTTTACGAACTGGAGAGAGAGAGAGTGAGAGAGAGATTCTAATCCCTCATATACTGACAGGAGTGTGGTGCATGGTGGAGGGGTGGTGTCAGAGGCATTGGTTCAGCTGGTGGATGCCACATCTGATGAAGCCTTCACTTCTGCCCTACACCACTTCAGGGTACGTTATAAAGCCATATACATTTACACCACACTCTTATATTTACCCAGTGGCACTGACAAGGAGCCTACATGTGGTGACACTGTGCAGCCTGGGCAGGGCAATTGTTTTTCACCTTGGAGCCAGACTTCCTTGTATTTTCCTGCAACACACTGTGGGAAGGCCCCTGGTTTGTCTTGGTGAGGTGTTGTGTATCAAAGGGGGGTTCCAGCCTCCTTCACAGTGTGCTCTATGTCTTGTATTGTATAATGTATGACAGCCATACAAAAGCAGTTGCTTACCTGAGGTTGACAGGTCTCAGGGCCACACACACCAGGGTTAAGCGCACACACACACACACACACACACACACACACACACACACACACACATGTGTGTAAAGGTAGACTTGATAAATGTGGATATGGAGACAGGACAACACGAGCATTGCTCAATTCCTGTATACTACAAATAGGTAAATACAAATAGGTAAATACACACACACACACACAGTGCAGTATCTTTGTTTGAAAGTTTGTATCTCTATTTGAAAGTTTTCCGTCCTGCTTAAACTGTAAACAAATCCTCGACAGAGTGTGATTGTGGCCAAGGAAGCCGAGAGCAGCACCGACCCCTTATTGCAGCAGTATCAGCGTAACCCCAGCGTCGTACTGCAGAAATTAATAGTGTGGCTTAAACAGGAATTGACACAGGTACTTTTCTGTTTACTGTCTCTCTCCTTCTCTCTCTCAATACTTGCTTGCCTGTCTTTTTTTATTTATCCGTCCATCCGTCTCTTTGTTTATCTGTTTATCTTCCTGTCTGTGTATCTTTGTACCTACCTGCCTACATATCAGCCTATGTTCCCCCCAGCATACCATTCTGCCTACTTACCTGCCTATCCATCTGCCCTTATTTCTATATCTGGTCGGTCATTTTGGGAAGAAGGTAGAAGAGGTGAAGTATTAGATAAAGTTTTGACTACTTACCTGCCTGGATACCTACCTACCTGTCTGCATACTTACCTGCCTACCTACCCACCTACCTGTATATCTCTCCATATATGGGTGGTTGTCTTTTACACCGATCATCCTGTAAATATGGGTAACATTTGTATCATCAAAGCTTTCTGTGATTCCAACCCTGACCCCAGACCTACTGACTTACCAACCTATCTGCCTATGTACCAGCATAAATACCTGCTTACCTACCTACCCACCTACTTACTGTATGTGCTGGAGAAGGATGCTTTAATGTGATGGCACTGATATAGCCAGGTGGTGGAGCTCCCTAGTTGTACAAATATCCCTCAATTCCCTCCCTATAGCAGGAAGGAGGATGGTGACATGCAGAGAGGAATCTTCAGCCTGCAGTCCAACAAGTTCATTTTTCTGATGAACCTGGGGCCACAACTACTACTACTCTGTCTGTCTGTATCGTGTGGTCTTTGTGACTCCAACTGTAGCCTCTTCCCCGTAATGATGTATATCTTCCCTTATTCTTGATGTAGTCTGCTTGCTTTTATATGGCAGATATCTGTAACTCTTTTTATGGTTAGTATATCGCCAGTTGTAGTCAGATGGGAGGATAAATTTGACTTGTAACCAAGGAGAATCATTCCTGCCTTTTTCCTAAGACACGAAGTTCATACAGTCACAACAGCGTTCAAGGTGAGAGGGTGCCGCAGTTTGCTTAGAAAATAGGATGTATAGTGGGAAGTGTTAAATGTTCAGGACTATAATGGCTTCATCTCAGGCCCCTACCATTTCCTATAGACCTATTTCCAACCTCATACATGCAGGCGGGACCCCAGGATGCCAGCACAGGCCGCAGGTACCCCAGCATCTTCACGGGGGTGCAGGAGACCAGGCGTGTGTGTGAGAAGGCTGGCTCCTCTATCTCGTGTTCCCGGTCACTGATTCCGGCGTTCGATATCTGCGTCCCACCGCGCAATACACACTCGCTGCAGGTGAGGATGAGTTGCATTGGGTTAAACTTAGTTTGGTTTAAGTGAGGTTGAAGTGGGTTAGGTCGTGTAAGTTGGGTTGAGTGATTTTAGGGTATCGTAGTTAAGGCTGGGCTTGTGTTGGGCTGGGCTGTTATCAGGTTAGTTTAGGTTGGGTTAGATTAGGTTGGGTTTGTTCTTTCATTCTTTCATAAAGACTCCAACACACTTGCATGTATTGGCCTTGGTCACCTAATAGCGGCTTTCCACACTGCTCGATCTCTAGCAGCCTCTCTATTCAGTCCCTTGTCCCTGAGGTCACACTCTGACTGCATCCCAGGTTGTGTTAGGTTAATTTAAGTTTGGTTAGGACTGTCTTGTGTTAGTATAGGTAGTGTTAGTGTTGGATTGCATTGGATTAGATTGGGTTGTGTTGGGTAAATTGGTTTTGGATTGCTTGAGTTAGCATCATCATTGGGGTGCAAGAGACAAAGCTCATGTACCAGAAGGTCAGGTTCTTCATCTTGCACTCCCAGTCCTTGATTTTGGCATTCAGTTTCTGCATCCCACCACACGTTTTGAGGCAGATAATGGTTGTTTAAGGAAATGTGAGTGAAGGATGGAGAAACAGATACTCGGGAGCATCGCAGAGTCTTTCTATATGTTAGTCCTTTCAGGTGGTTAATGTTTGTTTCAGGAGCTGCTAATGTAGGGTGGAGAGAGAGAGTGTTGTGAAAAGTACCTTGAAATGGTTTGGCTATGTGAAGGGAATGGAGAGTGAGAGATTCATGAGGAAAGTGTGTGTGAGTGAAGTGAAGAGAGATACTGAAGATGAGATAAAGAGTTGGGGTGGAGAGGTACAGTGTAGGAGTGAGGATGGTATGAGTTGGAGAAATGTTAACCTGATGGCGGAGGACAGGATGACATGGAGGCGATTTGTTTGTACCTGCCTATTCTGGGATTAAGGCATCTGGGGATTAATATGTAAGTGACTAAGAGGGTGTATGTAGGTGAGGTGGAGGGAGGGAGAGGGAGGGATAGACCGAGGATGAGGTGGAGGGATGGAGTTGAGAGGTATATGAGGGAGGGGGGGGTGAGTTGGGGGGAGGGTAGTCAAATGGTGGGTGACAGAGTGACTTGGAGGCGTTTTGTCTGCGGCCACCCTTTGCGGGATTAGGGCGTCGGGCTATAGATAGATAGATAGATAGATAGATAGATTAATGTTAAGTCTTTGTTTCAGGAGCTGCTAACAAAGGGCAGGGAAGCAGAGTGTGTGGAGTGGGAATGTCCATATTGCCAGACATGTCACCCCTGCCAGATCCACAGCCAGTTCATCACACTCCCATCACTCATCGTCATAGCACTTCATAGGTATCATATCACACATAAGCACTAGAGAAGTTATGTGGAGAGACAGACAGACATATGAGGAAGTTAAGGAGCATTGTGTTGCTGGTGTGGATATGGCGTTTTGTTGAGAGAGACAGAAGTGAAGGAGTACTGTGATGTTGATGTAGATGCGAAGTTTCATAGAGACGTACAGATAAATAAGGAAGTGAAGAAGTGTTATAAAACTGATGTGACTGAGGAGAAACTGGAGAGACAGACAGACAAATTAGGAAATGAAGGAATATTGTGGTTTTGATGTAGATTTTCAGAAAATCATTAGAAGTACCTTGATATGGTATGGCCATATGGAGAGAATGGAGAATGAGAGATTGAATTGGATAATATGAATGAGATGAAAGGTGGAAGGGGTAGAGGGAGACCAAGGATCATGTGGAGGGATGAGGTGGAGAGGTACATATGACAGATAATGGCCAGAGTAAGAGAGAGGGCAGCCTGACAGTGAAGGAGAGGGTGAAATGAAGGCAGTTTGTGTGTGGCTTCCCACTCAGGATTAATGCATCAGGCTTTAGATAGATATGTAGACAGGAAAAATTTTCAGAGATAAGATGTGAGGATTTGTACAATATTATATTTTTTGTAGTCTCTTATTCTGATTTTATCCTACAGAGGACATTGTGAATTTCAAGAGAAGAAAGTAAAGAAGGAAGACCAGAAGGAAGAGGAGGAAAAGGACGAAGAAGATATGAAGGCAGAGGAGAGAGAAAATGCATCATCATCATTACCTTTCTTGCCTGAACACCTTAATCCCCAAGACGTCATCCCATCCGGGACCAACACGTATGTATCTGTTTAAATTCACTTAACCTTAGTTTAACTTAATGTAACTAGATCTTAACCCAGCCAAGCTAAATGTGATTGAACCTAATCCATATGTATATATATTGAGGGCGATAGAATTAGTAGTTGTAGCCCCAGTTTCATATGAAACATGAACCCGTTGAGCTACAAGTTCAAGTTGCCCTTCTGTGGCAGTTCACCATCACCCCTTTTGGAGGACAGGGAGCTGAGGGATGTTTGGATAAATGGGTAGGATAACTAGCCAGCTACAATGGTGCCACTGCATGAAGTCATCCCTCGCCAGAACCACTGACAATGCTCAAACCCTTATATGAGGGTAGTTGTGCATATGTGATGATACTGAAGAAGCTCAGTGATCTTTTTATTATTATTGTAGGTGTTGTTATCAACACCATTCTGTCTGGTCAAGCAGACCCATCAACCACAGGCAAGCAATCACCCCTGTAAGGGAGTCCATTATATTGAACTGCTGTTCCTTTGTGGTTGACAGCACTTTGTGACATGGGGAAAATTGTGGAGGTTTGTTTCCTGGATGAACACTACATTTTCAGCACTCCACCCAGTTAGTAGGGGCACCTTAGTAGGCTCCACACCACTCTGTTATCCGGTTATATGGTTACCACCCAGCATTGTAAATGGTTTCCTGGCATACAGGAAACCATTAAGCTTGTTACTCAGTGTAGAGCCACCTGAAAAGGAAAGAGGAGTATATAAAAAAAGTGACAAGAGGAAAGGGAGCAATAGAAAGAGACTTGTTACCGGTATAGGTGTAAGGCGGGGATATGTTATGTCACAGTTCTTGTTCAGTATATATATACGTGGACTGTAGGTGACATCCTCTTGATCTATTATTGATGCAACTAAAGTATTTTATACATGTTAGGAAAGGGTCACCACATTCTAAATGATGTGTCAAAGTTATATGCTGTATAACACCTACAGCTAAAAATATATATAACCTAAGCTGAGTAAATAGGAACTGGGGGGAAAAAAAAAAGACATCAATGGGCTCAATGGATAAAAATAATAATAATAATAATAATAATAATGATAATAATAAAGCATATAAAAACAGATTGTATTATCAGCTTTGGAGGCTTGTAGTACCTCTATCCTAGTTATTTATTTTTTATATTGTTCAGCTTACTATATTTTTGGGTTCAATTTATAACTTTGCAGTATTGACATAGATTGCATAAATATCCTAAAAGAGATTATTAGTGTGCCTAAGAAATAGAATCATAAGGAATAGCTGACAGGGGTCCTGCTTAACGTACAAGAATATAGCTCGGTAACATAGCTGTATAAGTTGGGGGAGGGCAGCAAAATGGCAGGGGACAGAGTGATATGGAGGTGATTTGTTTGTAGTCCACCCCCTTATGGGATTAAGGCATCTGGCTATAGATAGATAGACAGATAGACATAACTGTACTTTTACTACCCCACAGGGGAGCAGATTACACCCTGCAGTGTGTCATCACCGGCCAGACCTCCACCGGCACATCACCTCACTACATCACCCACCATCACCACTGCCACCACAACTCCTGGATGGACCAACCACCTCATAGCACCACAAGCACCATCACCACCACAAACACCACCACTCTGACAGACACCCTAGCACATGTCAACACCACACTGGATATGGATGGTGTGGTGGTTCTCTTTTATGCTGCTAGGAACTGACTTACACCACACCCGTAAGCAACACAGACATCACCACCACCACCACTGCAAACCTGACCACCACCACAACCACAAATATCATCACAAATACCACCACCACCATACTCACCGACACACTAACACACAACACCGCCACACTGAATATGGCAGGTGTGGTGGTCTGTTCTGTGCTGCTGGGAAGTGACTTTACACGACTATGTAGTAAGAAAGATGGTGGAATTATTTGACTTTGCATACAGTATGAATTTCTTACACATGTTAAACCACAAGTATCATTTTAATATATAATTGAAAAAACAAAAACTCACTCTCTTTGTATTGAAATTTTAGAAATGTTAAATTTTTACCAAACCTAATTGAAAAAAAAAAGTTAAACCCTTTTTATGTGGAAATGAGATGAACTGTTCTCCCTTCCATCTTACGAGAAATTTCCTCTTCATTCTGAGATCATAATTCTGTTTTCTTCCTGCATAATACAAACAGAATCCCTCTTCATTTTGAGATAAGTTCAGTTTCTTCCATGCCACCACCACTCTTGTATTTACCTATGGAGAGAGTTTTGAGACTTGAAGGGATAAATATAGCCTCCGTTAACCCCTTCACTGCTATACTCCTTTTACTCTAACTTGACCTAAAATCCTCTTTCCATCCTGAATTCTGAGATTAGCATTAGAATATGGTGCTGCTAGTCACAAAGAAGTGCTATGGGGAGGATGTACAGCCATACCATTGTCTTAATCTGTCAGTGAACTATGGGATATAAAGCTGCAAACGGTTGAAAAAAGTCTTGGCCAAGTTAAGGTAAAAGTATTGTAGGAGTAGTTTGGGGATGACAGGAATAAAGATAAATAATAAAGGAAAAAGAAAAAGTTCTCCTTTTAGGTAAGCTGGAATAATTTTCTCCTATGCATTTTGTAAGATGGTGTATTCTTCATCGTATAACGCAGTTCAGATACTTTGTTAATATTTTCTTTCGCTTATGCCTCATTTAAGATGCTTTGTTACTATTTTTGTCATCTTATGCCACATTTAAGATGCTGTGTTACTATTTTTGTCATCTTATGCCACATTTAAGATGCTGTGTTACTATTTTTGTCATCTTATGCCACATTTAAGATGCTGTGTTACTATTTTCTTCCTCTTATGCCTCATTTAAGATGCTGTGTTACTATTTTCTTCCTCTTATGCCTCATTTAAGGTGCTCTGTTTTTGCCTTACACTTAATTTTAAAAAGACATTCCATTTATGTTCAAATTAAGTTAAATAGAAGACATTGTTCTTATATAAATATATATAAGAAATGGTGCATTCCAAGTACAGTACATCCAATTACCCGCTTCACTAATGATGTGGATACGTCATTGATGCTGACCCCAGGTGAGTGTAGTCAGCTTAAGGGCACCTCTGTAGTGAAGGAAGGGAGATGGTACATGTATAAGTGTATGATGTACATGCATGGGTGTATAGTTATTGTACATCATGGAGGACTTTCACAACCTGAGATCCAGTGCTTGTCGTCATTCATATCCTGCCACCCTTAACCAGGCTGAGCAGTTACAGAGATTGTTCCCAGCCATGTACTTTGGACTGGAGAAAAATCAATATCACCCCACAGATCAAGACACAACCCCCAGTAGGGCTGGAGGGATAAATGTATGGCTCCTTGTCATTTTCAGGACCGCCAGGGTCTGTGGGGAACACGGGTGGGTCTGACCAAAGGCATGTGGTCCGTGTGCTGGCTAAAAGGTCACCACAGCCTAGAAGACGAAGCCCTTGGGTAGAAAAATAGGGGGGATGATGATGATGATGATGATGATACTAAAATATAATGGACGAGTCATCATAGGGAATGGGTAAAGGAATGTTCTCTAATTTTTCATTCAAGACAAGAATGATGTGTAATAATTTTCGTAGCAAAAACTGTGATTATATTTTTTTTACCTGCTAGTGATGTAAGGTACTAGTCTTAAGAAAAAGTTGTTATATCAGTTGTTGTAAATAATTGAGTTTATATAATTTTCTCAAGCAAAGAGTACAGTTTATTTCTTAATATGTAAGTATTAATCAGTTTCCCAAGCAAGGATTATAACTTTTTTTTTTTATATGTAAATGAATGTAGATAATTTTCTCAAAGAAGGTGGTTTTATTCATTTACTGATCTAATCTGAAACTGACTCAGTATTTCCTGGTAAAGACTCCATGTGTTGGGGTTGGCCATGGTATAACTGGGGTTTGCTGTGGACTGGAAACTGAACCAAATGCCAGAACCAGCTGATTACTTCCTAACAGCTGCTGAATACATACATACATATATACAGGCACATATGTACCGTACATTAATACATACATACTAAGGTTCACCGTGGTACAGCTGGTGTTTTCTATCAACCAGAAGCTACACCAAATGCCCGAACCAACTAAATACCTCTAAGCTGTTAGTGGAGGCTGTTTGGGAAAAAAGGAATTTGTATTTTGTTATAAAACTTGTAATAAAGTGAGTGTTGGCTGTATCTTGGTATGTATGTAGTCACTCAGAAAATGTCTTTAATGTTTCCTGGGTAAGAGTGATGCATGTGTGGCTATACTCTGTTTACTCTGACTTGACTTAAAACTGCCCACTCTGTCTTGAAAGCAGAGCCATAAAAATAGATCCACGTTAGATTAATACTACTCGTGAAGCAGTGCTGTGGGAAGGCTGTAGTGCTGTGGTGTTGTCTTATTCTGCCACTGAGCTGTGTGAAATAAGCTGCAAAAGGACGAGTAACTGGGCCAAGTTGGAGTAAAAACAGTATAGTTGTCAAGTTTGTAGCCACACTTCACTCCCAGGCTCATTCTATTGTTGGGTAAGGAAGCTCCCTAACACCTCTTCCTTAATGATTTATTTTTGGCTGTTGCCAGTTAATATGCTTGCATACATTATTAAGCAGAGTATGGCGAAAAATAGAAGGAATTATGTATCACAGAAGAGGACAGTAAGGTGTAAAGAACAAAATAAACTACTTAGGAAAAGGTGTTAGGGAGCTTCCTTAACTGATGAGAATACTGAATACTAAAGAAATATTGTCTGACCACAGGAAGGAGTATTATGGTAGATCCTAGAGTTGTATGCTTCATCATTAAATTGTGACGTCCAATACAAGCCGCCTATTTCAGATGATTATTGAAGCATGTGTGCAAGGTGTTAGGATGCTCCCTGACACCTCTCTCTCAGTGATTTATTTTTCGGTATGGCTGGTTAATATCCCTTTATACATCATTTATGCAAAGTATGGAGATGTTAGGATGTATATATCACAGAACAGGACAGTAAGGTGTAATAAGCAAAGTAAATCATTTAGGAAAAGGCGTTAGGGAGCATCCGTAATTGACAGACTACAGGCTTTGATGTCTCTTTGCTGACTGTGCTGTATGATATCGGATGCAGGCCAATTATGAAGAGGGAATATGTCTGGCCTCTCTTATCGCCAACTGCACTATTTAAGGTGGGATGCAGGCTAACGGAGGCACATGTTGAAGAAGGCATGTGCTTGACCTCAGTGCTGATGCGATGCTCTGTGGGATGCAGGCTGACCAGTGCATGATACACAGATGTCGTAAAAATTCATAAAGTAGAGCTTGCATTTCACTTCATGATTTAAAGTGTAAGCATATGAACCCTAAGTGTGGCCTTGCCCTCTAAACCGATGAGGTGACATATATCCTTAGGTGTAAATGAGATATCCTAACTGTGTAAAGCAAACTATATTTTTATGCTGATGCCTAAACGATATCTAATACATATAATCGTCTCAATTGTAAATGAGAACACCCCTGATGGAGTGCGTTGAAGTAACGCCCTTGCATGTAGTTCAGTCTCCTAGAGGTAACTGGAGGATTTTTTGGTCATGTAAAGCCACCAGGGAAGTAGGCTGGTCAGCTACCCACAGATATTCCAGACAGTGTTAAGCCGAACTTTGGGCCTTTACATCTCAGAGGGGGTAAAATGGAATTGGTTTTTCATGATGTGCTGAGGGTGTTTTTAGTAGCCACCAAGGGAAGTAGACTGGTCATCTACCCTTAAACGTACTGAATCTTGCCTTAAAATGTACTGGATTGTGTAACCCAGCCTCAGATCCCTACATTTAACAGGGGTTAGATTCAGTACCTGAGAGGCAGCTGGAGTTTTTTTTGTCCTTGTAATGCCACCAAGGGAAGAAGACTGGTCATCTGCCCTTAATATACTGGAATGGTGCCCTAGTGTGGGGTATGCTGTTCTCATTATACTATTCGTATTAATTTCCTCCCAGTTTATAATATCAGTGTTATGAGAAAGGTTGTGATAATATGGAATACATCTTGCTTTATCATACCCTGTTCACTTTAACTTGGTCTAAAACTGCCATCACTCTATCCTGAATGCTGTGCTGTGATAAGAGGTTAGCAGTAGAATATGGTGCTAGTCACAAAGAAGTGCTGTGGAAAGTGACAGAAATCTCAGCCAAATTAAAGTGAATGGAGAGTGGTTTCAAATCCAGGGTTATAATTGTTCTCATCAGCTGAGTAGGACCTCTAGGGCCTCTTCCTTAGTGATTATTCTGCCCATTATGGTTGGTAAAATTTCATCTGATGGAACTGGGCCACATCTTCAACATAATACTAAGTTATGGTTACAAGAAATTCTATCTATCTATCTATGTATTGCCAGACGCCTTAAACCCGTAAGGGATGGCCACAAACAAATCGCCTCCATGCCGCCCTGTCCCCCGCCATGTCATTGCCCTGCTCCCAGTTCACACACCCCTCTCGCATATACCTCTCCACTTCATCCCTCCATCTTATGCTTGGAGATTTAGTTATGAGGGAGATATGAATCACCTTAGTAACAAGTCAGATTTTTTCCCCAGTCTCATTACATTGGCCATCAACTGAACTGAGAAGAGTAATGGGTCTTTGTCATAGGAACAGACTACTGCACACACAGCTGTCCTCTTATGTGTTATCGACCTATAGCCTTTGCTTTAATCCCACAAGGGGTTTTACTCTTCCACCTCAGTGTCACTCACATACACACTATGTTCTCTAACTTGGCCTAAAATTGCTATCTTGAATGCTAAGTTGTAACAATAAATAAAAACTAGAATATATAGCTAGTCATGAAAAATGCCATAGAAAGGATGTAAAGGCACAACAGCCTTTTTCTGCCACTGAGCTACATGAAGTAAACCGCAAAAGGACAGGAATCTTGGCCAAGTTAAAGTGAAAAGAATATAGTCAATCTCATTCTCCATTCTGACTGTGTTATCTACATCTCAAATACAGTACTGACTTAGACTATAAATACCACATGAGAATATGAGTTTGCCATGTGCAGAAATACATTGCCAAGGAAGAGGTGCCAGGGAGCCTCAGTAAGTTGTGAGACTGTGGCCCTAGACTGTGCTGGGGTCAGATGTGGTGCCTTGTGTGTTTAACTCTTTCAGTCTGATGGTGTGGTGCTGGAGAGGGTTGCCTTCATGTGGTGGCACTGATATAACTGGTCAGCTCCATTACCTTTATTTATTTTCTTTCCAGAAGGTGGACAGTGGAAGGAAAGACAAAGAAGAAAAATCCATATACCAGGCTCTGTTCATCTTTTGAGAAAAAAAAAAAAAAAAAGTAGTGGAGGAAGAAAGAACAGATTAAATTAAAAAAAAAAAATCCATGCACCAGACTACAGGTGTTCTCTGTTAACAAAAAAAAAACATCTAACAGTTAGACTTGGACTGCATTGATTACACATATGTCCCTCAACTCCCTCCCTCTCCCATGAAAAGACGATAGTGGACTACAGGAGGACAGCTTCAGCCTTCAGTCCACTGGTTTCACATTCAGATAAGCCTGAGGTTGCAATTACTACCATTACTAATCTGACGATGCATGAATTGTATTATTTTTGCTTCCTCCAGATGATTTTATACAGGTTAGGTGACTTGCTGATTGAAGATTTAGATGTAGACTTGATCATCCTTCTCATTACTACACTTGAACCAGATTGCTGAATAAAATCGTCAGGAGGAAGCAAGATTAAACCAAACACTGCATCACGAGACTCAAGGGCCTGAGAGCTGTGATTTGGTTTGATTGGCCAAATGTACGTGATATATCCATGACTGTGATAAAGGAGAATAAGTACATGATAAATAAAATATATCATCTCTTCACTGTGGTGTTTTTGTCTTTCATTCCAGCATTACCATTAAACTCAGCATCGGCTTTTTCTTGTTCATTGTTACACAGTGCTAAGGAACAGCATCATGTGTTTCTCTTTTCACTGTGTAGAGTGACATAGCCAAGGATATCTGCTAATTTGTTTCCTTCTCTTTGGGATGGTGTTTCACATGATTGAGATTCCTGTTTGGCCATGTGGAGGGGATGGAGAGTGAGAGACTGATGAGGAGAGTGTGAGTGAGGTGGAGGGGGGGAAAGGAAGGGGGAGGCCAAGGATGAGATGGAGGGATGGAATGGAGAGGAATATGAGAGGGGGGTGTGAGCTGGGAGTAGGGCAATGAAATGGAGGTGGACAGTACGACATAGAGGCGATTTGTTTCTGGCCAACCCTTCCGGGATTAAGGCGTCTTTTTTGGATATATGGAAGCAATAACATGAAGAAGAACAACAACAACAAAAATGAAATAGAACAAGGAAAAGGAGGAGAAGGAGAGGAAGAAGAAGGGGCAGTAGAACAAAAACAACAATAAACAAACATCCAATCCCATTTTGCCCCATATAAGCAAGAGTGTAGGGCCGCAGGACTAGGCCATCAGTCCCGTCATTTAAGGCAATGGTAACCAGCCTCCCTCATCCTTGACTGGCATTACGGGAGCAGAAAACCCCCAGCCAACCTCAGATGGAGTCCATAGACTCCGTCTTAACCCACTAACCCACCAGGAGTCATTTGGATTTATGGTTAACCCCCATCATGGGATATGCCTTGGTTATATGCTTACCATATAACCAAAAACAGTATAATTTGACATGATGCAATAATCCACGTTTTTATTTTATTCTGTTTATTTCCTTATTTATTAACTTATTCACATGGAGGAAAAGTTATCGTGTTGCTAAAAAGAAATGAAATGAACACAAGAACGGTATTGAAATTATAAGCAAGAAATACTAAACATAACCAGGTATATGCACATAAAGTATTCCTTGAAAAACTAATGATACAGCAGCAAAATTCTCAGCCTAAAATTTAGCAATAAGTAAATATATGAGGCTTGTAATGTGACGTCACTAGAGGATTATGGGATCGGCGAGTTCAGAGATGCTGAAGGTGAGCGGTGATTTTATTCTTTATTTACGGTGTTATTTTGATTTTTTTAATGGTAATTCTTATATATATGTATTTGTTAGCTTCTTGTGCCATTATGTAGACGTATAGGTAGTTGATATAGTGTATAATTATTAGCCATGAGGGGGACATAGGATGGTGTTTATTCCCAGGTGGGCAGGTGTCCATTTAAACCAAGGTAGGCTGATGCTGTTAAATCCCCAAATATTCGTGTCATCCATACTCATTTAAAGGTTGAGTATGGTCCCAGACATGAGGAAAAATGAAGATTAATATGGCCGGGGATATAATTGTAAACATTTTATGACTGGGTATTTTAAAAGGTTGTAAATATGTTGACAGTGGATTAAAGGCCGCGGAATCCCTTTAACCAGGTAGGCAGATGGCGGTGATTTAAATCTCATAATATATCTGTCATCCTTTTGTAATGGAAGTTTTAAATATGATGTTAATACGGATAAGCGCTCAAAATTAATATGGTTAAAGATTTAGTAGGTGATAAAGCATAATTTTCGGTATTTTGAAAGGTAAAATGTTTGTTGACATTTCTATGAAGAGACGGGGAATGCAATTATTGATGCTGCTGTTTTAAATATCGTGATATTTAAGTCCTGCTGTTCTAGTGGAAGGTTTGAATATGGGACAAACCATAGGCAAGCATCAGAGATAAATATGGCAGGGGATTTTTAGATGATATCGTATAATTTGGGCTATTTTGAAAGTTTGAAAAGTTGTCTAGTGGTTAGAATGGCCTGATGGTCCAGCCTAGTTTGCTTCCAAAGGGACGATGAGGGTTTTTGATCAGGTAGGGCTGTTAAGAGAAGTAGGCTGGTCGTATAACTTACCCTTACATGTACAGTACTCACCTAGCCTAGCCTCAGGACCTTATACCTTTAAGGGTACAGTGGGATAGGCTGATGCTATCATTTATCTTGCTGTAATACCACACAGTATTTAATCATGTGGAGAGGATGGAGGGTGAAAGACTGACGAAGAGAGTGTATGTGAGTGAGGTGGAGGGGGGAAGAGGGAGGTGGAGGCCGAGGATGAGATGGAGGAATGGGGTGGAGAGGTATATGAGAGAGGGGGGTGTGAGTTGGGAGCAGGGCAGTGAAATGGCAGGGGACAGGGCGACTTGGAGGCGATTTGTTTGTGGCCACCCCAAACGGGATTGAGGCGTCTGACAATAGATAGATAGATAGATTTAATCAGTTTAATTCCTCAGCCTGAGAAGTTTTCAGTGTACCAATAGCAGCATAAAGCATCCTGAATTTCTTTAAAAGTTTTGGATACTGCTGTGGATAAGCAGTTGAAGATTTTTTTTATTTATATATTTTTTTTACCTGGTGTGAGGTAGATTTTTCCAAAGTCGCTGTTTACGGAATAACAGTAATGGGAACCCACACGGTATTGGGATGGGAATTTTGAGTGTACAGTATTTATGGGTGACTTTGTTATGAGTCAGATTATTTACAGGAAGGAGAGGAACCAGGAAACCATATACAACGCTGGGTGGTAACCATATAACCAAACCATACGTGCTCCCTACATGTGAGCAAGTGGGTTGGTGGAGGGTTAGTGTCCCTCCCCGTAAAACAACTAACTCAAAGTCAAATGGCCACCCCTTATGGGATTATGGCGTCTGGCAGTAGATAGTACATAGTAGTAGAGAGGAACAGATACTTTCCATATCTTAATCATTCTAAAAAGCAGTGAGAGGAATAGATGCTTTCCATATCTGAATCATTCTAAAAAGCAATGAACAGAGTTAATGTAATAATTTCTACAAGAGGAAAAGTATCGTATAGCACAGTATGTTTGTTTTAGCAGGAAGGATGAGGAAAGGAGAGTGCAGAATGCTCTAGTGTTTTTAGTTCTTCCTGGGGGGGCGTGGTAGCACAGTGGTAGCGTGCTGGACTCGTAATCAGGGGATTGCGAGTTCGAGCCTCGCCCGGGCTGCCGTGCTGGGAGTGGTAGCTCACTCCTGTAACCCTAGCGGGGCTATATTGTCCAATACAGGGCTTAGCTTGGGGGAACTCCATTTCTCCCATATTCTCCCATTTAGTTCTTCCTGGAAAAACAGATATAATATACAACAGGGAATTGATCACAAATATGTTTGGGAATCCAGTCCCTGTACCGCACTGATGATCACTGTCTAATGGCAACGTGTGTACATTGCAGGCCACGGATGCAGCCGCCCCACAATCTTCCCAGGGGTTCAGACGGCAAATTAACACTTTTGTCGGGTGGATCTGAGCCGCCCACTGCCTCACCACGTCCTGCGTCACCTGTGGGTCTTCCGCAGATGTTCCAGGCAACTCCACTGCCTGTATCTAAGATCATCTCAACCTGGGCCAAGGGTATGTGTAGGTTCCTTGTCAGTTAGAGCTCTTTACCCAACACCAAGAACTAATAACCAACCATTTTGCAGTTTGGGGCATTTATGGTACAGGTTCATTTTTCATTCATTGCCAGACGCCATGTATCCCAAACGGGGTGGCCAAGGCTTAGAGTTAATTGTTTTACAGGGAGGGGCACTAATCCTCCACCAACCCCACTTGACACGTAGGGAGAACGTTATGCCAACAGCATCTGGTGTTCCCAGGCGGTCACCCATCCAAGTACTAACCAGACCCAATGTAGCTTAATTTGTTTTATTTTATTTTATTTTTAACAAACATGCCTTACATTCAGTTCAAATATGCATTGATTGTGTAATAACAGGTGGTACCAATACACCGCTATTTAATCTTCTAGAAATTAGACTTTGAGGTTTGAGAGCACGATGGTGTTGATGTGGATTTTCAAGAATGCATAAAGAGAATTATTTTGAGATGGTTTGGCCATGTGGAGAGGATGAAGAATGAGAGACTGACCAGGAGAGTGTATGTGAGTGAGGTTGGAGGGGGAGGCTGAGGATTAGATGGAGAGAGAGAGAGTGGCGATGCAAGAGAGAGGGTGATATAAGTTAGTGAGATGGCAGCTAGATGGCATAGGATAGGGTGACATGGAGGTAAGTAGTTTGTTTATGGTCTCCTCTTTTGGGGTGAAGGCATTTGGTGATAGATAGTTACAAAATATACAATAAATCTCAGAAAGTTGGACTTGGTGTGGTCAGAGTTGCCACCGAGTTGAACTATGGGAGGCTGGACCCATGTAGCAGTGGCACTGGGAAAATTTGGCATTGCCCATATGTGCAAAGAAAGAGATTTTTAAAATGTTGCTCCAGCTGATTTTGTCTTTTGCCCTAATGGCGTATAGGGAATGTAATATAGTACAGTACTATATGTATTATAATGTCAGGACCAACTTGCCTAGCCTCGGGCTCCTGCACTCCTCATGGGTCAACACGGGATTAGATGGTGCATGGATGGACTATATGTTTTCATTTTTTTTAGGCTGATATGTACCCATGTTTAGCAGGTACAGTGTCCTGAGTTAATTGTTATAGTAGCTGCAACCTTAGGCTTTATCTGACACATGAACCAGGTGGATTGCAGGGTTAACACCTTCTGTATTACAATCTGCCAGGGTATTAATGGATTGCAGGTACAGTAATGTCCGGTTTTTGCCATAGGGCACATGACACGCCATGATAGTTTTTTACATGACAGCCAGATTAAGGGTAAAGTTGGTGGCAGATGCCATAAGGTGCCCAGCCACAGTGCACATGTCTGCATCTTTCTGCAATAAGCCTGTGGTGGGTTATTCACTCACTGTGCTGGGATACGAGGCCACTGCATCAGCCAGGTCACTAATTAACTCCTCCAAGTGTTATCCAAACTGTGCAAATCGAGTATAATGTCTTACACTATATGGGTGCTGTTAGTATTTACCTTGAGACAAGGTAGTGTATATGGGGAGGTGACCAACTGCTACATGACCAGCCTGGACAATGATTGACTGAAGACCCAGAGGGGCAGAGATAAGCCTGAACCAGTGACCAGTCCTGGCTTCCCCAAGAGCATCAGGCTTCCAGTGTGCCCCCCAGTCCCCCCTTTCCCAGCATTCTCCCTTACTCTAAGGGAATATGTGTTGGCATAACGTTCTCCCTACGTGTCAAGTGGGGTTGGTGGAGGATTAGTGCCCCTCCCTGTAAAACAATTAACTCTAAGCCTTGGCCACCCCGATTGGGATACATGGCGTCTGGCAATGTGTGTGTGTGTGTGTGTGTGTGTGTGTGTGTGTGTGGATATGTCATGGTTCAGCTCTCAATGCCTACCATAACGCACACAATAAATCACTCTACTGAAGGGATTAAGATGCCTTTCTCCTGCAGTCCGACCTCCTACTTTGAGGGGATAGGGAAGGTGTGGAGGGAGGTCTGTATGGCGAGACAGTTAACCCATACCGTGCTGGGCAAAAAAAAAAATAAAATAAAATAAAAATAAAAATAAATGATGCCCCTCTATGCAGGCCAATTTTTGATTTTTTTTTCATCTGTCTAAATGGGCTAATACATCAATATAAGATCCCTGGCACTAATAAAAATAATCACTAAAGCCAGATACAGTAGTTGGTTGAATCGAGTCAGGTTGGTGCTACCGCTGAAATCTTCAAGGTTATTGAGAGAGCAGAGCGGCTGTGAGCTGGTGAACTGATTTTGATTTTTTTGTGGGGATAAATGGGCTTAATACATCAGTATAAGATCCCTGGCACTAATATACAGTAAGTAATCGCTAAAACCAGAAAGTAGGTTGAATCGAGTCAGGTTGGTGCCCACTCAACCTCTGAAATCTTCAGGGTTACAGTCAGAGCAGAGCAGCTGTGAGCCTGCTAAGACTCACTCACCTCTTGCGCTCCTAAATCACTGTTGTAAGCACTGCGGAGAAATGTCTGAAGTTAGCTGGGTACAATATTACCTTCCATTTTACTTCAGTTGCTTGCAGTGACTTCTCAGTGCTGCAGGATGTAGATACGTCACCGGTGTTATTGAAGGGAAAGTAGATCTACGTTGCTAGCGTGGTATGGGTTAAGCTGCCTGGTGGTGTCAGTGCCACCACATGAATGCATCCCTTTCCAGCACTTATGTGTTTATCAGATAATGCTGTACATTATTTTAGGTTATCAAAAAATCAGTTTCATTTATATGAGGTGTAAGAGGGCATGCTGAGATATGCTATGCAGATTTCCAGGTCGGAGTCTGCTGTAGCCATTGTGAACATTAAAATATTTGTCATCACTGTCGTCCCACATCTTTTTCCTACCCTCAGGTGGGGTGAGGCAGGGTCCAGAAGGCAAGGAAATAAAATGATAATGGGATAACTGGTGAACAGCATACAGTACCCAGTTAAAAGAAATGATGGTTCATCCATCCATCCATCATCCAATCCTATGCCACCCCATGAGGAGCATAGGAGCCCGGGGCTAGGCAAGTTGGTCCTGACATTTAAGATGAGGGTGACCAGCCTCATTCATCCCTGAGTGGCAGTACGTGAGCAATAAACCCCAACCATCCCTTGGATGTAAACTTTCACCGGCTCAATCCGATTGGAGCGCCTTAATTACCCACTAAACCACCAGGTGCCATAATTTAGTTACAGTATATGGTTACCACCCAACATAGTAAATTGTGTCCTGGTGTACAGGAAACCATTTGGCTTGTCACTCAGTGTAGAGTCACCCATATGTTGAAGGAAGAGGAAAGAATGAAAGAAAGAAAAGAAAGACAGAAGAGGGAGTGTAAAGTCACCTATAGGCAGAAGGAAGAGGAAACAATGAAGGAAAGAAAGACATGAGGAAGGAAGGAAGAAAGGAAAGAGCAGACATCCAAAGTAGCACTACAGTGAGTGAATGGATGGTGAGCATCCCCACCTAGCACTAGAAATGATAGTAAGAGAAAAAATGAACACACTGCCCAGTTTAAAAAATTAGTGAACAGATGAACAGTATGCCCAGTTAAAAAAATTATATTGGGGGAATAATTAATAAACAGCATCTGCAGTGAAGTAGGCCACACTTTCATTCACTCACCATGCAAGCCACTGGAATCTTGGCCACACCTCCTAGCCACACCTTCCACACGTAGCATCATAGCCGTGTATCAGAGTCCAATGGCTGTTACATTTTTCACTTCACTTTTCAGGCTGACAGACTTGTTGTACATGGCAGTCCTCCTCGGAACAACTCATGATGGTATTGTGAGTTGCAGTTTATGGAGTAAGTGGTTTGAGCCACCCACAGTTCACTGAGTACTGAGGTGAGTGTGCACAATTGTGATTACTGTATCTTAATATTAATTGCTACTCCTTCCCCTGCCCTAGGTGGGAAAGGTCCAGGTGGTGATGATGATGATTTAAATCCATACTATCCCTGAGTTTATTTTAGTTTATTTTTTTCATACTTTAAGCTCTTTTTTTTTTTTTTTTTTTCTACAATACATACGGTAGGAAATGGAAATTTTTGAGAAAATTAAACTTTTTTTTTATTTCTTATACAGGGTACACAGTAGGAATCAAAAACTGTGTAGGGTGCCAATGTTTTTTTTTTTTTTTTTTTTTTTTTTTTTATAACAGGTACAGAACATACAATAGGTATCGGAAACCATTTAGAAAGTCAGTCTTTTTCCATCAGTGGTTAGTGGTAGTTTGAAGTTCATGTATGTCAGAACTTTCCCCTCCTAAGACTGACCCAAGTTCCTGTTACTCAGACATGGCAGCTTTTGTTATTTCATCCCAGTAGAAAGCATTTTGAAGGCTGTTTTAACCACGTTGTTTATATTAA
Source organism: Coenobita brevimanus (assembly GCF_032717465.1). NCBI lineage: Eukaryota > Metazoa > Arthropoda > Malacostraca > Decapoda > Coenobitidae > Coenobita > Coenobita brevimanus. The sequence goes on from NC_136956.1 coordinate 517,957, forward strand.
TGTTCCCCTAACTGAATATAATTGTAATATCTTTTTGGTAGGCTTCTTGTTTGTTTTTTTAGTTAGTTGTTTTCCGGGGAGGGGCACTAACCCTCCGCCAACCCTTTTAGTCGCCTTTTACGACAAGCAGGGATACTGGGGGAGTATTCTTGAAAACCCCCCTACCCCCAGGAGGCGATTTGTTTGTGGCCACCCCAAACGGGATTGAGGCGTCTGGCAATAGATAGATAGATCTTTTTGGTAGACCATCCATCCATCATCCAATCCTATGTCACCCCAAAGAGGAGCGTAGGAACTAGTGAGTGCATAAAATGTTTACCAGGTTCCTTTGTGTGGTGGCATCAGTATGACTGGTTGGTGGAGCTGCCTGGTTATACAAATCTCTCTCACTCCCTTCCCCATCCCAGAAAAAGAGAATAGTGGATTGTACAAACAGGGCAACTTGCAGTGCATCCTTGAATGCAAGGCCTGAGGGGCTAGGTTTACGATTCAAGAATTGAGAAGAAACATGGGACTGGAGTGTATTGGTGTTGTGATGGGACTGGAGTGTATTGGTGTTGTGATGGGACTGGAGTGTATTGGTGTTGTGATGGGACTGGAGTGTATTGGTGTTGTGATGGGACTGGAGTGTATTGGTGTTGTGATGGGACTGGAGTGTATTGGTGTTGTGATGGGACTGGAGTGTATTGGTGTTGAGATGGGACTGGAGTGTATTGGTGTTGAGATGGGACTGGAGTGTATTGGTGTTGTGATGGGACTGGAGTGTATTGGTGTTGTGATGGGACTGGAGTGTATTGGTGTTGTGATGGGACTGGAGTGTATTGGTGTTGTGATGGGACTGGAGTGTATTGGTGTTGTGATGGGACTGGAGTGTATTGGTGTTGTGATGAGAACAGGTAGATTGAGATGGTTTGGGTATATGAAGAGGATGGGGGATGGCAATTGGGTGTTGAAGGTGAGAAGTGTGAATATTGGGGGTAGGGTCACAAGATGCTGACTGAAAAAGACCTGAGAGGAGATCATGGAGTATGACCTCAAGAATAAGGGTCTTAATAGGGAGACTGCCAGAGATTGAGCAGCATGGAAAGCCAGAATTACTCGACATAAAAATTAGTGTGTTCTCACAAGGACTCTCTGTACTGTATTGGGATTGATCATGATGCAACTGATATTTTCCATGTGCTATAAGCTAAACCAAGGGCCTAAACCAGCTAATTACACACACACACACACACACACACACACACACACACACACACACACACACACACACACACACACACACACACACACACACACACACACACACACACACACACACACACACACACACACACACACACACACACACACACACACACACACACACACACACACACACACACACACACACACACACACACACACACACACACACACACACACAGTTATTAATGGTTACCTTCTTTTCCAGGCAGCATGAAGGATGATGATGTGGAGTGGTAGGCAGGACGAATACATCTCCAGTACATGGTCAAGAGTGCCAGCTGTGTCATGGGGTGAAGGAGTAGTCCACTGGTATAGTCTACAGTACATTTTTCTTATACTCAGGGGCAGTATGCTCCTTGGGCGGCCTTGGACAGCAGCTGCATGACTCAGGTGAAGGAAGAGTCAAAGGCCAAGATAAACCAACACATTTACAGTCAGCCCCTTGTCCATATTCTCGTCAGTTGAGGAAGCTCCCTGATACCTTTTCCTAAGCGATTTATTTTGTTTATTACACCTTACTGTCTACTGTGTCACATAAATCCTTCCAATATCACCATGCTCTGCATAAATATTGTGCAAAAGGACATTAACTACCCGTATCCAAAAGTACATTGCTAAGGAAGAGGTGTTAGGGAGCCTCCTTAACCCCTACACGCCAGGGTTTTCTGATGTCCCACGCTCCTCCCTACGGGGGATATCCGTGACAGAGAAAAATACCCTCAGTCAAATCCTGATATCAGCCAAACTGTATAACAGCTGGAGAAAAAATTAAAGATACATTAGACTCACTCTAAATGAAAGTATCCCCACATCTCAAGGTGGTCCCGTCAATGAGTAAGGATAAGTTTAAGTTCAAAGGGTGGCGGGAAGATGCTTGTTGCTTTACACATCAACCGGCATTGCTCCACACTCAAAATCGTGATGGCTATTCACGTCAGCCGGCGGTTAGGGGTTAATCAGTGAGAATGTGAGTCCTGTTTGAATTGTGGTTTGTTTTGCCAGGAAGGATAAGGAAGGGAAAGTGTAGTGTCTGTTTAAGTATCATTCATCCTGCCAGAAAATTAGTTACAGAGGAAAATTAATGTAAGGTATGTTAGCTATTTGTGTGAAGAATGAGGAAAGGAAAATGCAGACCATTCTCGTGTGTGTAGTTCTTCCTGCAGAAAATAATGTGAGTTTTGAGAAGGTTTGATTCATAAATGTGGGTAAGAATCCCACCCTGGCTGAGACTACTGCACGCAACAAGATGTCTCTCATATGCTAGTGCAGTTTGATCCTGAGGGGGCCTTGGCAAGCATGTGTGTGTAGTGTAGGAGAAAGAATGCACAGGAGAAGACTGCTACTACATACTACAGGACAAGACTACTAATGCACACTACAGGAAATCTCTGCACACTACAAGATGTCTCTCATATGCAAGTGTGGTATGATCCTGAGGGGGTCTTGGCAAGCATGTGTGTGTAGTGTAGGAGAAACAAATGCACAGGAGAAGACTGCTACTACACACTACAGGATAAGACTACTAATGCACACTACAGGATATCTCTGCACACTACAAGATCTCTCTCATATGCAAGTGCAGTTTGATCCTGAGGGGGTCTTGGATAGCATGTGTGTAGGGTAGGCGAAAGGACAAGACTACTTCTGCACACTACAGGATATCTCTGCACACTACAAGATCTCTCTCATATGCAAGAGCAGTATGATCTTGAGGGGGTCTTGGCTAGTGTGTGTGTAGTGTAGGAGAAATGCACAGGAGAAGACTGCTGCTACACAATCATTTCCTGTGGCACCCTCGGGGATGCATAGGGCTGCTACACACTACAGGATAAGACTACTAATGCAGACTACAGGATATCTCTGCACACTACAAGATCTCTTTCATATGCAAGAGCAGTATGATCTTGAGGGGGTCTTGGCTAGTGTGTGTGTGCAGTGTAGGAGGAGGAAATGCACAAGACTGCTACTGCACACTATAAGATATCTCTGCACACTACAAACTCTCTCTCCCTCATGCACAAGTACTGTATGATCCTGAGGGGGTCTTGGATAATGTGTGTGTAGTGCAGAAGGAAATGCACAAGACAAGCCTACTACTACACACTACAGGATATCTCTGCACACTACAAGCTCTCTCTCCCTCATGCACAAGTACTGTATGATCCTGAGGGGGTCTTGGATAATGTGTGTGTGTAGTGGAGAAGGAAATGCACAAGAGAAGACTACCACTGCACACCACAGGATATCTCTGCACACAACAAGATCTCTCTCACATACACAGGTACTGTATGAGAGAGGGTCGTGGATTGCATGAGTTTGTAATCTAGGAGGACGAACACTACAAATTCCAATCCAAGGCCTAAGGTAAGGGGTTGATGATGGTGAGGACATTGAGTCAGTATTTAAACTTGGCTCGGTTACTTGGTGGTGGCTTCCTGTACTTCAGTTTTGTTTACGAGCTTTAGTTATTTATTATTATTATCTAGTTATTTATTTATTTATTTTGTTAGTTATTGTTTAGTTATTTATTTACAGTCTTCAGTATGTTACACCTTGATTGCCCTCTTCTGTGTTATATAAATCCTTCCAGTATTGCCGCACTGCATAAATGTTGTATATACTATCTGTCTATTGCCAGATGCCTTAATCTCCATAAGGGGTGGCCACAAACAAATTGCCTCCATTTCATCCTGTCCTTCGCCATTTCACTGCCTTCCCCCCAGCTCACACCCCTGTCTCTCATATACCTCTCCACTCCATCCCTCCATCACATCCTCAGCCTCCCCCTCCCTCTCCACCCCTTCACCTCACCCACATACTCTCTCCTCATTCTCCATCCTCTCTATCTATCTATCTATCTATTGCCAGACGCCTCAATCCCTTTTGGGGTGGCCATAAACAAATCGCCTCCACCTGGCCAAATGATGTACAAAAGGATATGAACAAGCCATGTACAAAAATAGATCACTTGAAGAGGCTCCTTAATACCTTTTCCTTGACAATTTATTTTTTGATATGGCCGGTAAATATCCTTTTATACATTATTTATGCGGAGTATGGCAATATTGGAAGGATTTATAAAATAGAATTGAGCAGTAAGGTGTAATCAGCAAAATGTATCACTTAGGGAAAGGTGTTAGGGGAGGAATGGAAATATGGAATGCAGGTCAGTGTTGGCAGAGAATCGTCAGCGTACTTATGACTGTAGTATTGCAGACACTAATATTGGTCCAGTCGTGTATGATAAATAACAAGACCGTGAGCAGTGACTTTCGAAACCCAGAATTGCGTTCATCAGAGTCCAACAGGCTTTTCAGAATATTGCATAAGAGTGTCACAGTTGTTCAGCCAAAAAGTGAATCATTATTAGGGTACTGGGTGAAGTAGTACATGTATATCTCTGTGTATTGAAGGTATTTATCAGACGTGTGTGTGTATTGAAGGTATTTATCAGACATGTGTATGTATTGAAGGATTAATCAGATGTGTGTATGTATTGAAGGTATTTATCAGACGTGTGTATGTAATGAAGGTATTTATCAGACGTGTGTATGTATTGAAGGTATTTATCAGACGTGTGTATGTATTGAAGGTATTTATGAGACGTGTGTATGTATTGAAGGTATTTATCAGACACGTGTATGTATTGAAGGTATTTATCAGATGTGTGTATGTATTGAAGGTATTTATCAGACGTGTGTATGTATTGAAGGTATTTATCAGACGTGTGTATGTATTGAAGGTATTTATCAGACGTGTGTATGTATTGAAGGTATTTATCAGACGTGTGTATGTATTGAAGGTATTTATCAGACGTGTGTATGTATTGAAGGTATTTATCAGACGTGTGTATGTATTGAAGGTATTTATCAGACGTGTGTGTGTATTGAAGGTATTTATCAGACACGTGTATGTATTGAAGGTATTTATCAGATGTGTGTGTGTATTGAAGGTATTTATCAGACACGTGTGTGTATTGAAGGTATTTATCAGACGTGTGTTTGTATTGAAGGTATTTATCAGACGTATCAGTATTTTTGCTCATATAACACAACTGAAGACTAATATTTATCCACTGTCAGCCTAACGTACTGAAGTGAATTAAGTTTTTTATGTCTGTCTGAATGCCTGATCAAAAAAGTGTCATGCATAATGGATGCAGTGATTTCCTGCACCATTTAACTCTTTATTTTACCATAGGTGTCCCCTTCTTATACTATCTATCTGTCTATTGCCAGATACCTTAATCCCATAAGGGGTGGCCACAAAC